>NW_023994894.1:30000-196312 GCF_015586225.1 Lucilia sericata | reverse complement strand
ATAGTACATCAAATCCGAAAAGAAATACACCTAGGCCACTATAGGGCTTATTGTGCGCTCCTTTTCATGGAAAAAAAATGTTTCACTGAGTATATTATTTTTCAGTGTTCAGAAACTGAGTTTCCTGGACGTAATTCCTAAGAATTTTCCAATCAGTGTTAGTCAGGAATGCTATTTCCGGAATAACATCACTTCCAAGATACTTGGATCTAACTTCGACGAATGCTTGACAGTGGCAAAGAAAGTGCTCCAGAGTTTCACTATCCTCTCCACATGCTCTACATTCGTCTGAATTTGCACGGCCAATTTTGTATAGATGTGCTCGTAATCCTGTGTGTCCACTAAGAATACGTACCATCATACTAACTTCAGACTTGCTCATTTTGAGGAGATTTCTCGTCTTGTTCTCATCAGGGTCACCACATATGATTTTTGTGGTTCTACCCACTGTTTCATTATTCCAAGATGCCTTATAGGATTCTCTCACCCATATTAGTTCAGCTTTTGTTGCGTCGAATAGTTAACTGCCTCGAGCTCCCTTCCCTTTAAAGCTATTACATTCACCCTTTCGTTACCGACTACTCCCGAGTGGGCTGGTACACATATGATGTGAACCTTACCTCTGGGAGTGTGTTCAGTTAAAGCTTTCTTACAAACCAATACGGTCTTAGATTTAGTTCTATCGCCTGATATCGCCCTAATTGCCCTCTGGCTGTCGGTATATATATTAAGCGCTGTGAGCGCCATATTTATTCTACTCCAATTTACGCATTCCGTTATTGTTCGTGTTTCTGCCTAGAAGCTTGTGTTATAATTTGGTAAACGGTGGTATATTTCTGTTTCTGGGTCTTCAATATAGAACCCCAGCCCCACTTTGTCACCCAATTTAGAGCCATCCGTGTAACAACGGATTCCTACTGGTATTTGCTGTAATGTTCCGCTTGACCAAGACATTCTATCTGGGGTCAGCGTTTCAAAGTTTCCGACATATTCTGTGTCTGGTATACGATCAGGCACGTCCAATGTGTCCAGTATACATTGATGACGTGTCCTATAACTGCTTTTGGCCAGTTCGCCTAAAGTAAAGAGCCGTTCGGCTGTAAGCGCCGCTTCATATCTTAAATATGTTTTAATGGGTGGAATATCTAGCAACGTTTCCAGAGCCTTAGTTGAAGTAGTACACATGGCACCACTTATATCCAAGCAGCATGTACGCTGAACTCCCTATAGTAGTTTGATATTGCATTTTTTGTCTAAAGCAGTCCACCAGATTATTGAAGCATAAGCTAGAATTGGTCTAATTACACTTTTATAAAACCCATTTGTCAAAGTAGGACTAAGACCCCATTTCATGCCTACAGTTCTCCTACATATCGCCCAGAACCGATGTGCCTTGTTGATCTTATCCTCTATGTGGTGTCTCCATTTTAATTTCCGGTCGAGAATTACACCTAAGTACTTAAGTTTGTCTGTCACTGGAATCTTCTTGCCAAGGAAGCAAGGTTCAGTATATGTAGAAATTTTTGTCTTTCTTGTTAAAAGACAGATTTCCGTTTTGCCGGGTTAACATTTAGGCCTCTCGGTTAAGCCCTGCTCAAGGCCTTATTCAGAGCCTCTTCAGCTCTTCTACACAAGTAATTTGGATCCTTTCCCTTTAAAAGTATTACGACATCGTCTGCATAGCAGACCTTAGGGTCCTTAGAAGGCTATTAATCGTGGTAACCCAGAGTAAAGGTGACAAAAAAATCCTACCCTGTTGTATACCGCGAAATACCTTTTTCCTGATAGTTATATGGTACATCTCACAGCTTATCCATCTGTTCCTTAGCATGTCGTTGATCTAGTTACGGAGCACCCGGTCAACATAAAACTGGTCTAGGGATTGGATAAGAGTATCAGTGTAACGTTATTGAAGTAGTCTTTACATATTACTTTCCTGCTTACCCAGTAAGTGAAATTTCTGCTAGGTAGCATTCAAACTATTTATACCCTACACCACTATAGTGGGGAGGGTATTATACGTTTGTGCTGATGTTTGTAACACACAAAAATATTGCTCCTACACCCACCTTTAAGTATACCGATCGACTCAAAATCACATTTTGAGTCGATTAAAATTAGCACAAATAAGTTTTATATAAGTATAAATGATACTGCAGATTTTCGTAATGATCGGCCCTTATTTGACCCTAGCCCCCATACAAACTCCCCTTCAAAAAATGTCTTAAACGTCTAAAATTGACTTGTAACCATTTGTATCGCAATGAAACTCAATATAATTAACTATTATTCAAAAAGATATCCTTTTCCGAAATTTAATGAGGATCGGCTCATGTTTCACCTATACTCCTATATAAAGCCTCATTAAGAAAATTTGTTTTTTATCAATAAATTGCTTAAATACTTTGGAATTAAGGTAAAATTCAACATAAAAGTTTCTTTATGAAAAATAAAAAAATTTAAAATATACTCATGGTGTAGGGTATTATATGGTCGGCCATGCTCGACTGTACTTTCCTACTTGTTTTTTGATACGCTTGTATAAGAGTTCAGAAAATATTGTACATAAATATAATTTTCTTATTTTTTGTAGCATAGTTTATTGCTATGAGTAAATACGGAATT
This sequence comes from Lucilia sericata, assembly GCF_015586225.1. Classification (NCBI taxonomy): domain Eukaryota; kingdom Metazoa; phylum Arthropoda; class Insecta; order Diptera; family Calliphoridae; genus Lucilia; species Lucilia sericata. The sequence goes on along the minus strand of NW_023994894.1, from coordinate 193,687 downwards.
TGTTTGCAGAATATAAATCACTTTCAAAGAAAAGAACATATTTATTTGTATTTTCTTTTTTAATTTTTTATATATCGAACATTTAATAATAAATATTTCCTGTTATTTTCGAATATTTATTCACATTTCAACGCAAATAAGAAGATAAATGTTCGTTTATGTATTTTTAAGCCAAAATAACGATTATTGAGCTTTTATATTTATAAATATTTGCAGCAAAAAAATCGTATTTATTTTTACATATTTAACCTTACATTTTGTATAATGATCCTTTTGGAAAATTTGCCAATAAAGTAGTTAATAGATATCTCTGGCAGTTTACTATCTATCGGGTTTACCATGGACAGATTGACGGACTTGCCCATATTGATTTAGCATCTAATAAGACCCCATCTAAGTATCTAAAAATACCCCCATCTTTTATGATTGTGAGTCTAAAAATATGGTCTTCGTTTCATTTCGTCTTAGAAACTATCTTTACTACATCGATGGTTTTCGTCGGCTCCTTAGCATTTCTCTTAATAATTACTACTTACAAATATATTGTGCGACAATAGTTTCTAGTGGGTTACATAAATACACTTTGTATACATATATTGCATGCTTATGACGATATAACTGATTTTTTCCCAAACCCACACGCACAAATTGAACTTTAGAAATAAATGCTAATATCTCTATCTCTGATTCTATATTTTATTTATTTCTAACATTTAGTACAAATATTTATATGTGATGTAGGTTTTTTTTTGTTTTTATTGAAATGAAAACAGCAACATTTGAAAATAAATCAAATTAAATTGACTTGAAATTGATTTAAATGGTCAATAATGCTGCATGTTACGTTATTTTGCGTTAAAATGTTTGCTTATATTTTGAAAGCATTTAGTTAGTAGATACATCACTACATCTAGTAAGCAGAGTACTATGAGTTTTTAGTGCTATTTGTAACGCATACAGATATGCGTTATAAGACCCATTAGTCCAACCGACTACAAATTACTTTCTCAGTCGTCTTAAAGATGTCCGTCCGAGCGATTGTGGGTCCATGTAAACCTTGTTGACATAAAAATTTGTCAAAAATAACCTCTTGATAACACCATGGTTAGGTTAGGTTAGGATGATAGGAGGATGTATACTACATCAAATCCGAAGAAATACACCTAGGCCACTATCGGGCCTGTTGTGCGCTCCTTATCATGAAAAAAAAAAAATTAACTGAATGAATTATTTTTCAGTGTTCAGAAACTCAGTTTCCTGAACGTAATTCACTGTCCTCTCCATGCTCTACATTCGTCTGAATCCGCACGTCCAATTTTGCATAGATGTGCTCGTAATCCTGTGTGTCCACTCAGAATACATACCATCATACTAACTTCAGACTTGCTCATTTTGAGGAGATTTTTCGTCTTGCTCTCATCAGGGTACCCCTATAGGATCTTCGTGGTTCTACCCACTGTTTCATTATTCCAAGAGGCCTTATGGGATTCTCTCACCCATATTTTTAGTTCAGCTTTTGTTGCGTCGAATGGTTTTGCGTTTGTCAGGTTAACTGCCTCGATCTCCCTTCCCTTTAAAGCTATTACATTCGCCCTTTCGTTGCCGACTACTCCCGAGTGGCCTGGTACCCATATGATTTAAACCTTACCTCTGGGAGAGTATTCAGTTAAAGCTTTCTTATAGTCCAATACGGTCTTAGATTTAGTTCTATCACCTGATAGCGCCCTAATTGCCTTCTGGCTGTCGGTAAATATATTATGATAACACCATACTTTTAAAATTTTAGTGTTGAGATAAATTTTTTCCTTTTTGTATTCATTGGACCATAATTAGACATAGATTTCATTTAAGACTTACATATTTCAAAATTTTACTTAAGATCTGAGTAGGTAATCCCATAGTCGCTATTGATATAATCTATTTTGTTTTATAACCTCCACCACCATCAGTGGTGATAGAGGGTTTGTCATTCCATGTGTAACACCAAAAAATATTCATCTGAGACCCAAAAAAGTATATATATTCTGGGTCCTTAGCAAATTCTACGTCGATTTAGCCATGTCCGTCCGTCTGTCTGTCTGCCTAAAACACGCTCACGCTAAAACTAAGCAAACGAAATAAACCAAAATCACCAATATTCTTGCTGAAAATCAGCAAAATCGGTTCACAATGTTAAAAGTTATGAGTAAAAATTTCCGACTACCTCAAAAAAAAATTACTTTTTTCGTAATTCTTAAGACGTTTTCTCCGAAACTACAAAAGATAATTCGATGAATTTTGTCACACGATACTTTTTTACTCAGGGATCAATTATGTTGAAAATCAAAACAATCGATCCAAAATTTTCTATAGCCCCCATACTAAGGTACATATTTCCGGAAATGGATTTATCGTTAATAACTTAATAACAAAAATATCGGTATCAACTCAAAATTTTGCACATATAAATATAATATTAACAGAAATCATACTACCAACATAGATCTCAGTTGGTCCACAATTGGTCATAGCTACCATATAAAACCACTTCCGAAAATCACTTAAACGCGCATTTTTCACTGATTAATAAAGCTATCGTGGTAAATGAATATGTTTAGTGTATATATAAATCACTCTACGAAATTCTTTCCGAATCGGTCCATAATTGGTCATAGCTCCCACATAAGGTCCACTTCCGAAAATCACTTAAACGCTTGTATTTCATTAACTAATGAAGCTAACGGTGTAAAATTCGACATGAATATGTTTTGTGTATATATAAATCAATCTTCGAAATTTTTTCCGAATCAGTCTATAATTGGTCATAGCTCCCATATAAGGTCCACTTCCGAAAATCACTTAAACGCGAGTATTTCATTAACTAATGAAGCTATCGTGGTAAAATTCGACATGAATATGTTTTGTGTATATATAAATCAATTTTCGAAATTTTTTCCGAATCAGTCCATAATTGGTCATAGCTCCCATATAAGGTCCACTTCCGAAAATCACTTAAACGCGCGTATTTCATTGATTTATAAAGCTATCGAGATAAAATTTGGCTCGAATATGTTGTGTATATGTATCAATTACTCTACGAACTTTTTTCTGGATAGACCCTTAATTGGTCATAGCTCCCATATAAGGTCCACTTTCGAAAATAACTTAAACGCATATAATGTATTAACTAATAAAGCTATCGGGGTAAAATTCAACGTAAATAAGTTTTGTATATACATATATAAATCATTATGCGAAATTTTTCCCGGATCGGTCCATAAATAGTCATAGCTCCCATATAAGGTTCACTTCTGATAATCACTTAATATCACATAATTCATTAATCCTGATAAAATTCGACATGAGCATATTCCGTATATAGATAAATCATTCTAATAAAATGTTTTCCAATTGATCCGTTATAGATCATACCTCCCATATAAGGACAACAACATCGTTTAAAAAACCCATATCCGAAAATCACTTAAAATACATTTTTTCGATCTCATCAAAATAAGTTCCATATATTCACAAAGAAATTTCTAAATGATAGTACCCTCACCACGGAAACAAAACATATGCCGAGTTTTCTAAAAACTAGATAGTTAAATGGGTTTTAATAAAAAATATCTTGCTGGTGGAGGGTATTTACGATTCGGCGTAGCCGAATATAGCACTCTAACTTGTTATTTTTTCAAACAACTTTTAATAGACATAAATGTATGTCCATTTAGTATGTTTATAGTAGATAAAAGGATACACATCCATAAATAAAATAACAGTTTGTGACGGGACAATCACTGGGTGGTGAAAGATTTTATATATATTTATGTATGTATTTAGTTTTTTTAGTAGAAAATTGGATTTGATAACAACTTGCACAATGTGATGGGATGTAAAAAGAATAAATGTTTACTGCTTGAATTAAATGGAAAATATAGTATCTTATTACCTAAATTATAAAGTTAAACAATTAAGAATGCAAGGCTGACCATATGATACCCTACACAAGTAAATATGGGCCTATCCTTATAGATTTTGGTAGAGAAATTTACGTGATTTGTGCAGAATTTCATCGTGATATTATTATTAATAAGTGAATTTTGATCTTCAATTCATTTCCTGGAGAGGACTTTGTATGGAAGCTATGGTCAAATATGGACCGATCACATCGAAAAAACACAAACGGATGGACGGATGGACGGACGGAAAGACGGACATAGCTTAATCGACTCTGAAATTGATTCTGAGCCTATAGGTATACTTTAAGGTTGGTGTAGGACCAATATTTTTGGGTGTTACAAACATCAGCACAACCGCATAATACCCTCCACACTATAAGAGTATTATATTCGGCTATAACGATCGTATATACACACACTATCAAAGCATGTGTCATGCTAAAGCTGTGGTGTTATAAAAAGGGCAGCGGATTAACGAACTTAGATTTGGTTCAAAAGGCAGCTACTCCCTGAGCAGTTTACTGGGTGAAGTTAAATTGCTGATACCATTGTCATCGAAGAATTCCTTACTGTATATTACTTACTGCTTCCAAATTAAAGCTCCCGGATCCAATAACCAATCCTTTGTTATTGGTTATTGAATCCGTATATTTTAGTTTTATTTCTGATAGCTTCTCTATAACTTTGCCGAATCCTATCAAATAATTCGCTCTATCAAAAGGATTTCATTTCTGGTAGAAAGTTTAATCTTTAAATAAATTTTATAGACATTATCATTTCACAAATTATCAATTTAGAATTTGTTTATGTTGTTGTTATTGTTCTGTTAACAACAATCGCCATAAATACAACAAAAACAGATGACGTCTTATAATATAAAATTTCATTGTTTTTATTTAATTTAATAAATACCTTTTATACACGCACTAACCAATACTAATACAATCCAATAAGTATTTATATAAAATTTTTTTTCATACAAAAAAGTAAATGATTTTTTTTTCTTATTTTTCCTTACATTTTCTCTATGTTTTTCTTTCTTATCCCTTTTGAAATGAAAATAATTGTAGAACATTGTTATGTATCCGAATCCAAATTTATATACGTGTACGGCACGAATATGGCTGAGAGAAATTGGATTTTCCTTAACATATGGAGCTTTAATGCTGAAAAACATGGCGGTAAGTAAATAGTGGGTACTAGTGGAAAATTGTTTTGTTTTCTTTTTTGCAAAAAATGTAAATGTAACTGGACTTGTGTGAGATGTACTGAGATGGCTGATATTAAGTGAGAAGTTCTATAATAGAACCCATAACAAAGTAGTTAGTTAGGTTAGTTAGTAGTTAGTTAGGTAGTAGTTAGGTTAGTAGTAGTTGTTAGTTAGTTAGTTAGTTAGTTAGTTAGTTAGTTAGTTAGTTAGTTAGTTAGTTAGTTAGTTAGTTAGTTAGTTTAGTTAGTTAGTTAGTTAGTTAGTTAGTTAGTTAGTTAGTTAGTTAGTTAGTTAGTTAGTTAGTTAGTTAGTAGTTAGTTAGTTATAGTTAGTTAGTTAGTAGTAGTTAGTTAGTTAGTAGTTAGTTAGTTAGTTAGTTAGTAGTTAGTAGTTAGTTTAGTTAGTTAGTTAGTAGTTAGTTAGTTAGTTAGTTTAGTTAGTAGTTAGTTAGTTAGTTAGTAGTTAGTTTAGTTAGTTAGTTAGTAGTTAGTTAGTAGTTAGTAGTAGTTAGTTAGAGTTAGTTAGTTAGTTAGTTAGTTAGTAGTTAGTTAGTTAGTTAGTTAGTTAGTTAGTTAGTTAGTTAGTTAGTTAGTTAGTTAGTTAGTTAGTAGTTAGTTAGTAGTTAGTTAGTTAGTTAGTTAGTTAGTTAGTTAGTTAGTTAGTTAGTTAGTTAGTTAGTTAGTTAGTTAGTTAGTAGTTAGTTAGTTAGTTAGTTAGTTAGTTAGTTAGTTAGTAGTTAGTTAGTTAGTTAGTTAGTTAGTTAGTTAGTAGTTAGTTAGTTAGTTAGTTAGTTAGTAGTAGTTAGTTAGTTAGTTAGTTAGTTAGTTAGTTAGTTGTAGTTAGTTAGTTAGTTAGTTAGTTAGTTAGTTAGTTAGTTAGTTAGTTAGTTAGTTAGTTAGTTAGTTAGTTAGTTAGTTAGTTAGTTAGTTAGTTAGTAGTTAGTTAGTTAGTTAGTTAGTTAGTTAGTTAGTAGTAGTTAGTAGTTAGTTAGTAGTTAGTGTTAGTTAGTTAGTTAGTTAGTTAGTTGTGAGTTAGTTAGTTAGTTAGTTAGTTAGTTAGTTAGTAGTTAGTTAGGTAGTTAGTTAGTTAGTTAGTTAGTTAGTAGTTAGTTAGTTAGTTAGTTAGTTAGTTAGTAGTTAGTTAGTTAGTTAGTTAGTTAGTTAGTTAGTTAGTTAGTTAGTTGTAGTTAGTTTTAGTTAGTTAGTTAGTTAGTTAGTTAGTTAGTTAGTAGTTAGTTAGTTAGTTAGTTAGTTAGTTAGTGTTAGTTCGTTGTTAGTTAGTTCGTTTAGTTTTAGTTCGTTGTTTATGTTTTTTATTTCGTTTCATTTTTTCGTTGTTGTTCATTTCTTTCGTTCTTTATTTTAGTTAGTTCGTTGTTCAGTTGTTTCTTTCGTTGTAGTTTTATTTATTTAGTTGTAGTTTTAGTTAGTTAGTTAGTTAGTTTTCGTTTTTCGTGTCGCGTTTGTAGTTTTAGTTAGGTTAGTTAGTTAGTTAGTTCAGTTAGTTAGTTAGTTAGTTAGTTAGGTAGTAGTTAGTTAGTTAGGTAGTTAGTTAGTTAGCCTGGCGGAAATCGAACCTACGACTATCGGTCTGACCGACTACAGCACTATGTATGAACGTACTGCAGTCCAACAAGAGAAAAAAGCTGTCAGACTCCAATTTTTTTATAAGAAACCAATACATTAATACATTTCCTTCAGGTAGAAGGACATCTACATTTTAATAAATTTAAAAAAATAAGAAACGCTTTCATTATATTGACACTCACAGTATTTATTTTCTTGTTATTTTTTCCACATTTTCCAATACATATTATTTGTTTTATTTGCAGGATATCAGTAATATTTCGTGTACGTTCAGCAAAAGCTGTTAAAATAACAGATGCTGCATTACTTAAACGTCTGGGTTGTATTTGTGGCGCCATCGGCACTTGTTTATTGGTGCGCACATTGGTTTCACCGCCCGATGTGGTCGTTGGTCGTACAGCTGATGATTTGAAGGCATTTTTATGTAAAACCGACTGGTGGGATTATACTTTTACATCAAGTAAGTTTTATAGTAATCGAAAATATAATTTTAAAAGAAAACTATAAAAAGAGCAAGAAAACTTCATATAGGTGATTCCATAAGAAATGGATCGTAAATCATTTCAAAGTAATCATGAGAGTTTTCTTTAACTTTTGCTAAAGATCTTGGTGTGAAAAACACCATGGTGTGAAAAACACCATTACTGTTTAATCAATGCTGTAGGAGTAAAAGATGGAAACCACTTTAATAAAATGAAATTTTAAATACATACTTTTCATGCTGCAATAAATATGTTTTCGTTCTTGTATATTGATTAAGAAAAAATAACATGTTTTACATGTAATGAAATTGTGATATTTGTGCCAATTGCTATTATAGTTTTGCAAAAAATATATATTTTACCGCAATTTAACGATCGAAAATTATTTATTATGAAATTAATATTGGGTGATTTTTTCATCCCAATTAAAAAATTACTTAACTGAGCAAATCATTCGTGGATTGCTGACCTTATGTAACAAATAATATGAAGAAAGTTGGCCACCTAGGCTGGAGTTCTTGCTGGCTTATATTATAACATAAAGTTCTTACTTCATGTGGCTCTACAGGAGGCTTTAATTCCTGCAGCAGCTAGATATTGTCAGAATATAGGCCATGGCCTTTCAGTAAAATGATCCACATACAGGATGGCCAGAACTCATATTCCTACGGCTGATAATGTATCGATTAATTTGGATCACAATTTAATTTACAGCGGTGTTATTCTCTTTAGTACGTTCATTGTTTGAACTTGTTCGTATTATTGCATCACTGAGAGAGTATATAAGTTGCATGAATCGAATACTTTTCAAATCAGTAAATTTGAATATTTTGGTAGCTTTGATGAAGCTTCAATCTATGCATGATGATTTTCGAGAGTATGTATACTGATCATAAATGTCAAAGAGTGGGCACAGTAATATCTGTCTATTACCTCAACATACTATTCTGTCTATTAAAGATATGATATGTTAAAGAAGTTATCTCAAGAAACCTAACTTCAGAATAGCTCACTTGGTTCCATTTTCATTTTCTGACGGGGTCTTTGTATGAGGCCTAGGATCAAGTGAGACCCTATCATTACAAAGTTCGGCAGGTTCATCGTCACAAGTATAAACCTTAATAAACATAATTATGAGCTCAAAAGCCCTATTGGGGAGGTTGAGTTGTATGGGGCTATGTGAAATAACGGATCGATTTTAACCATTTCCAACTTCAAATTTTATTGAATTAGCTTCACAATTGCGTTTGTAGTTTGATTACAAGGTTTACATGAACAGACATAGCTAAATCGACTCAGAAAATGATTCTAAGCCGATTAATATACTTTAAGGAGAGTTCAAATTTATACTCTACATTACTATAAATGTATAAATGTGGATGTCGCCCAAATTACTTTCTAACAGATTGGTTAGAGTGTCCGCCTAACAGACTCTTTCCGTCTTAGTTCATGGCTGCAACTTCTACGGAAATTGTTGCAGGGAATCTTGATGAAAGACCCCATCTTGGTGTGATTGCAATCCCTAGTCTACCAGGACTATAAACTGGTGATGATCAAATGTATACTTGGCCTTTTTTAGAATGATTTGACATGGGATCGAACAAGAGAACCACATAATCTGGTATCACAAAAACCCTTAGCCTGCAGGGCAGAGTTTCGGACTTTGTCTTGTCCAGGTTATTGGATAGGTCCCTTAGAGGTGTACGTGGTGGATGTGGGAAGAGAATGTCGTTTAATAGACTTATGCACGGTGAAATCTATAATTCTGGATAAGTTCGATGCTGTTGCCGAAGTCAACAGATACCCCATAGTGGAGTGACTGTGGGATTAAGCGGAAATGAGTTGATATTAAGTGTTTATGATACAGGATGAATGTAGGTGTATACGGATATCACCCGCCACGTAGATTGAATGAGAAGTGTTCTAGCTAGAATAGTGATGGATGAAAGGAATCTTATAAAAGTAATACCATCGGATTTTCCTTCCTTGTCCAGGTATGTTCCGGGAAAACTCTGTTCATACCAGATTTACCACAGCGTGTTCTCTCTGAGTAAGAATTAAGTCATCGGCTTATTTGATGGATTCGTATTTCGAACTAACGAATACGTCTCTAGGTGCTGTTGCCGACTCAACAAAGGCCATCCATTTTCGTGGTTGTAAATGGTAGTGATGTTTTTTGCATCTCGAAAGTTAAACAACGGCGCAGCAATGGTCAGATATTAGATAGCTCGAGAATTTGAGCAAAGTGCTTGTACATGGACCGGCAGAACCATGTAGAAAAATTGCAACCCACGTATAAGATATACAAAGCGTCAGTGAAAACGACTACGGTGAAATAGGCCAATACGGCATGTGTTCACGTAAAGCACTTCCAGACTTCAGCAGGTTCTCTAAAAGCAGGCACATATTATCAGTGTATCAAGAACAGAGGCTGATGGATTTGGAATTTTTTGGAGCTTAACAGGACAAACATAGCTCAAAAACAGTCAATATATGCTTTTTTAGATTATTGCAGACTATTCTGACTATACTCTCAGTCACTTCCACCTGTAGATACAAACAGTAACTGATAACATACAGGTTTAACTATGCACATCCTCTTTTTGGAAAACCCTCTTATAAGTGCAACAAAAACATTCTTTAAAATGATAAATTACATTTTTTCAAACTAAATATTATTTAAACAACATTATCTTCAACTCCTGTTTAACTTCATGACACACAAAGTTTTTTTTCACGGCGAAGGACCTGGTTTCTTTTTCAAAAGTATTAAATGACAAGACAAAATTTTCAAAGAAATAAACGAAAAAACCTTAAGTTACCATACGCATACTGCCGCAACACGTCGAAACTTACTTAAACATTCTTATTTTACAAGTAAACGAATTAACAGCACGAGCTGTAGTTGTAACTGTAAGCACAGCGGTTGGTACTCAAAGAATACCTCAAGGATTCCACTACAACAGATCTAAAAGATGAAGACGATGATGCTTATGGTATTGTTGCAGGTTATTCTGTTGGTGTTGGCTGTGGATTTTATATAGACAAAAAAAATTAAACAAAAAGCATATATTCCTCAAAATGACTTAAATTTTGCACCAAAACTATTTAACAATTTTTTTCGGAACAGGCCACTTGATACCGAAATTAAGATTAAATTTAAAAATTTTTCATATTTATGTTTTTATGTAATAAGTACGCAATGTGTTAAATTTCTAATAATATACTTTTAATTTTCAGTGGAAGTTGTCTTTCTGGCTTGGGGCGTAAGACTGTGTATAATGGTGCGTAAAGCTCCCTCTGAATTCAATGAAAGTCGCTTCATTTCGATGGCCATTTACAATGAATTTTTGCTGACGTGTTTTTTAAATGTTTCTATGTAAGTTTCCTGTATAAAAAATTTTAAATTTTGTTTTAAAGTTAAACAATAAATATTCAACCAAATAATTTCCTTTCACCTCATATTTAATAATGTCTGTTGTTGTTTATTTTCAGGCTTTTTCTACAATCTCCAGCTAATCCCGATTTATTGTATATAATATTTTTCTGTCATACTCAATTAACGATTACATTATTGTTGGCTTTAATATTTGGCAGCAAGGTGAGCTTTTTTTTTGTTCATACTTTTAGTAGAACATGTTAAATACAATGTAATTCTTTTGTTTTTATTCTTTCGAAAATTGTTTTCTCCGGTTGGTTGGCTCTTGTATTTTCATTCGTTGTTTATAAATATTTATCATGATGATAAAAATAACAATTGAAATAGAGTTAAGCTTATGCTTTTGACGGTAAATGAAATCTAAAAGCATGGCAAATATGTATTTAAATTACTATGTTGGCAAGGATTCAACTTTCGTGGAAATCATAATATTGTTTAAACTTGTATAGGAGGTTTATATTAACCACAAGTTATGGATAAATAAATCTTTGCTCTTGTGTCTTCATGTTGAGGTTTAAGGAATGCTAAATATAGCTTTAATACACAATGCCCTCAGATTTTTTCTTTCATGTTTCTTTCATAAGATTAAGACGAGTAAATAAAATTCTATATAATATTTCCTGAAAACAATCCAAACCACCTAAGGCTGGGTCAAACAACATGTTTACGGTAGTTTAAGAAATTTCAACATTTTCAAGGTTTAAATTCATTCAAACAATCATGTCCGTCAGCCCGACTGGTTTATATGCCCAAACCTCCTCAATGAAATATTGGTTCATAGACTTGTCCATAGACTATTCCTTAGACTAGCCAATAGATAAGTTCACAGACTGGTCTTTAGCATAGTCAATGGGTCTAGGGCTAGACCCTACACTTTCCTATTAAATATTGTTTAAACTTTTAAACATTTCAGTCCACAGAATCCTTCATAGACTAGTCCATAGACTTCTCTTTAGACCAATCAATAAACTATCACATAGGCTAGTTAATAGAATAGCGCGTGGGCTAGTACATAAACAAGTACATAGAATGGTTCAATAGGGTAGAATGTAGGGTAATCCATAGTCCACAAGATTATAATAGTACTAGTAGTAGACTAGTTTATAGACTGTTATAAAAAGAGAAGTTCTTAAACTAGTCAACAAAATAGACTAATTTTCAATATAATAGAATAATTTTGGCTAGCCTATATACTAGTATACGGACTTGTCTATAAACCAATCTGTGGACTAGTTCAGCGACCATCTTATGTAATACTCCAGGGCCAGTCTTTTGACTAGACTATGGACTAGTTTAATGAATAGTCTCTGTGCTAGTCTTCTAACTAGCTCCGTTCTAGTTCAGTTCTAGTTCAGTTCTAGTTCAGTTCAAGTTCAGTTCTAGTTCAGTTGTAGTTCAGTTGTAGTTCAGTTCTAGTTCAGTTCTAGTTCAGTTCTAGTTCAGTTCTAGTTCAGTTCTAGTTCAGTTCTAGTTCAGTTCTAGTTCAGTTCTAGTTCAGTTCTAGTTCAGTTCTAGTTCAGTTCTAGTTCAGTTCTAGTTCAGTTCTAGTTCAGTTCTAGTTCAGTTCTAGTTCAGTTCTAGTTCAGTTCTAGTTCAGTTCTAGTTCAGTTCTAGTTCAGTTCTAGTTCAGTTCTAGTTCAGTTCTAGTTCAGTTCTAGTTCAGTTCTAGTTCAGTTCTAGTTCAGTTCTAGTTCAGTTCTAGTTCAGTTCTAGTTCAGTTCTAGTTCAGTTCTAGTTCAGTTCTAGTTCAGTTCTAGTTCAGTTCTAGTTCAGTTCTAGTTCAGTTCTAGTTCAGTTCTAGTTCAGTTCTAGTTCAGTTCTAGTTCAGTTCTAGTTCAGTTCTAGTTCAGTTCTAGTTCAGTTCTAGTTCAGTTCTAGTTCAGTTCTAGTTCAGTTCTAGTTCAGTTCTAGTTCAGTTCTAGTTCAGTTCTAGTTCAGTTCTAGTTCAGTTCTAGTTCAGTTCTAGTTCAGTTCTAGTTCAGTTCTAGTTCAGTTCTAGTTCAGTTCTAGTTCAGTTCTAGTTCAGTTCTAGTTCAGTTCTAGTTCAGTTCTAGTTCAGTTCTAGTTCAGTTCTAGTTCAGTTCTAGTTCAGTTCTAGTTCAGTTCTAGTTCAGTTCTAGTTCAGTTCTAGTTCAGTTCTAGTTCAGTTCTAGTTCAGTTCTAGTTCAGTTCTAGTTCAGTTCTAGTTCAGTTCTAGTTCAGTTCTAGTTCTAGTCAGTTCTAGTTCAGTTCTAGTTCAGTTCTAGTTCAGTTCTAGTTCAGTTCTAGTTCAGTTCTAGTTCAGTTCTAGTTCAGTTCTAGTTCAGTTCTAGTTCAGTTCTAGTTCAGTTCTAGTTCAGTTCTAGTTCAGTTCTAGTTCAGTTCTAGTTCAGTTCTAGTTCAGTTCTAGTTCAGTTCTAGTTCAGTTCTAGTTCAGTTCTAGTTCAGTTCTAGTTCTAGTTCAGTTCTAGTTCAGTTCTAGTTCAGTTCTAGTTCAGTTCTAGTTCAGTTCTAGTTCAGTTCTAGTTCAGTTCTAGTTCAGTTCTAGTTCAGTTCTAGTTCAGTTCTAGTTCAGTTCTAGTTCAGTTCTAGTTCAGTTCTAGTTCAGTTCTAGTTTCAGTTCTAGTTCAGTTCTAGTTCAGTTCTAGTTCAGTTCTAGTTCAGTTCTAGTTCAGTTCTAGTTCAGTTCTAGTTCAGTTCTAGTTCAGTTCTAGTTCAGTTCTAGTTCAGTTCTAGTTCAGTTCTAGTTCAGTTCTAGTTCAGTTCTAGTTCAGTTCTAGTTCAGTTCTAGTTCAGTTCTAGTTCAGTTCTAGTTCAGTTCTAGTTCAGTTCTAGTTCAGTTCTAGTTCAGTTCTAGTTCAGTTCTAGTTCAGTTCTAGTTCAGTTCTAGTTCAGTTCTAGTTCAGTTCTAGTTCAGTTCTAGTTCAGTTCTAGTTCAGTTCTAGTTCAGTTCTAGTTCAGTTCTAGTTCGGTTTGAGTTCTAGTTCATTTCCAAATCAGTTCTTAATCAGTTCTAGTTCAGTCTAGAAACTTGTCTATTAACCAGTCTGTGGACCTATCTATTGCTAAGTTTATGAACCAGTCTATGAACTGGTCTATTGACTATTCCGGTGTAAGGTCATGAGGTTATCATGTGGAAACAAGTTCTTATTTATTAAAGTTTAAGAGTCATTGAGCGTCCTCTTACAAAAAAAAATTAATATTTTACTTCCAAAAAATTATTTGAATAAAATCCATTTTCGAGTAAAGCATTAAGTAATTTTGTTTGTGTTAATTGTGCAATGTATTGAAATTTTTTATTAATAATCTTTATTTATTAATAAACTCTTCTACAGGTTTATATTGTTTTGCGTAGTGGTAAATCACATCAGGAGAATATTGGCATGGGTGCTAAGTCTTCCGGTGCCAAATTTAATTTTCGTCCTCAAGTGCGTACTTTTGCTAATCCCAGTTCAGTGACAACATCAACCGTACCGGTAGCGGCCACAACATCGGCGGGTAAGTTTTTATTAAATACAATACCATCTCCAAAAAAAAAAATAAAAATAAAATATGTATGTATGTATGTATGTATGTATGAAAAAAACAAGTATTTTTTTAGGTAAAACCAGAAAAAAATGTTTGTAATCTTTAGTTAAATATCAGCATCGTTGTTATGGTTTTTATTTTCCAATATATTGTTTACTATTTTTTATATTATGTACTGTGTGCCATGACAACAAGCTGCTGGAAAAATCTATATTTAGAATTTTTTAAAATAATTTTACCACCAAATACGAGTACATACATACATACATACTTTATTTTTAAAGAAATATGTATTATATTACGTGTGTTTGGCTAATATTTTTAGTTGATTTATTGTTTTCATGACTTATATTTGATATGTATTTTATAATATTTACTAGAAATTTGAGCGAACAAACCTATTATTTTTATAATATATCATTCGTTGTTGAAATTTTAAGTACATAAGTATCTAAGTGAATTTCCTAATTCCTTTATTATTATGACTTTTGTATGTGTTTTGTTGTAAAAATGAGTGTCTTTAATGCACTATAGAACTAAAATATATAAATTTTATAATTGAAAGCTTTACCAGGTCAAAAGATTATATATTGTTCTTTTCAAATTTTAAGTATTAATATTTTAAAGAACCAAAAACTTGTTGCAACTTTGTGTAATTGCAATCCCAAGGTAAAGAATGTGTCAGGTTAACCGGGAACTTTAACTAGAGAAATTTCAACTAGCGGCTGACCATAGTTCTAAGGGAACAATACGACAGCTGTACTTGTCCCACACTGGTCATTGATAAAGTCCCTACGTGAAGCATTTAGAGGTTGTATGTAGTTTAAAGCCTAATCGCCGGAAGATAATTTATGGGAATGAATTTTTAGATGTCGGGGAATTAATTGAATAACAATAGAATATTACCATGTTGAAGTCTGTTATTATGGTTCGAAAAACGAATCCTGATGTAGGTGCTATTGTTGAAACAATAGACGTCATCCCATTGATGTGTTATGTGTGTCTTTGAGTGCCTTTTTACCTTAGTGAAACAAACTCACCTTGATATCATTGCACCGGGACTAGAAACAGGGGAAGACAATTAACAGGCTTATTGGCCATTTAACTGTTACTATGGGGGTAAATCTCCATCTTTGTCCCGTTTTACTATGTGTATACCTGACATTTACAGTTTGTAAGAAAGCGATGTCTTGGTTTATTAATGGAGGTCATACGTCGGATTTACCAAATACGTTTCTAGGTCGCTTACCGAGAAAAGATTTCGTTGAGGTTTGACGATTGCGGAACACTCCTCGAACACAGCTCGAGCACCGCAACAAAGAGGATGTCGCTGTACAAAATTCCAAACCTAATAGAGTAGTTTGTGATCTTTTCCTAGTACTCATGTAAAGAACTTGGTTTTTAGGTTCCCCGGGGTAAGTTACCTTGGTGAACCTCTCTTTATTACAATAGAGGATAATGGATGTTGTACCAGTACCCATAGTCTAACGGGATAAGAATCTGAAGGGGTTTTTTGATTCGCAGTTTCACCAGAAACCCTATCCGTTTGGGTTCTACAGGTCCCAATTGACGCTTCGGGGAATAGTCAAAGATAAGTTTTTGGTGCTGTAGCCGAATAAACAGGACCCCACAGAAGAGTAACATCGTGGACTATATGTTGGGAATCAAGGACTCTTGTCACCTAAACTTATACCCTTATAAATGTTTTCATGAATGTCTTGAATGAAAAGACAATCTGTCCTTGTATTATAGATAAAGAACCCTTCTTCGTGCCAGTATGTTTTGGGGTTTACTCTGTTCATACCTGGCATATCTGGCTTATTAATGAATATCGTTTTTTGGTTTACCAAATACTTCTCTAGATGATGTTGCCGAATCAAAAGTGCCATCCTATCAGTAAAGTTATGTGTATGTTGTCGGTAAACTATTCAGCTATGGTTTGGATGTTGGCGGTTATTTCGAAATCGGACTGCAATGAGAGGTTATAAAGCTCATATACTTGAGCCAAGGGATTGTACATTGACCATCGTCAGCCATGTATGAAAATTGTCACCCTACCATACCCTACCATGTCACGGTACCATAAAAGATCATGTGCCAAATTTCATTGAATTATCTCCAAAATTGCGACCTGTAGTTTGATTACAAGTTTTAAAAGCCCTATTCGGGGGTTCAGTTGTATGGGGGCTAGGTGAAATAATGGACAGATGTTAACCATTTTTAATAGACTTCGTCTACGATACCATAAAAGATCATGTGCCAAATTTCATTGAATTATCTCCAAAATTGCGACCTGTAGTTTGATTACAAATTTTAAAAGCCCTATTCGAGGGGTTCAGTTGTATGGGGGCTAGGTGAAATAATGGACCGATGTAAACCATTTTCAATAGGCTTCATCTACGGTATCATAAAAGATCATGTGCCAAATTTCATTGAATTATCTCCAAAATTGCGACCTGTAGATTGATTACAAGTTTTAAAAGCCCTATTCGGGGGTTCAGTTGTATGGAGGCTAGGTGAAATAATGGACCGATGTTAACCATTTTCAATAGGCTTCGTCCCTGGGACAATAGAAGATCATGTACCAAATTTCATTGAATTATCTTCAAAATTACGACCTGTAGTTTGATTACAAAGATTACAAGCCCTATTGGGGGGTTCAGTTGTATGGGGGCTAGGTGAAATAATGGACCGATCTTAACCATTTTCAATAGGCTTCGTCCCTGGGACAATAGAAGATCATGTACAAAATTTCATTGAATTATCTTCAAAATTGCGACCTGTAGTTTGATTACAAGGTTTACATGGACGGACGGACGGACGGACATAGCTAAATCGATTCAGAAAATGATTCTGAGACGATTGGTATACTTTAAGGTGGGTATAGGACCAATATTATTGTGCGTTACAAACATCAGCACAAACCCAATATGCCCTCAGCTCATCAAGGACGAGCATCATGTCTGGTGTAGTTTTCAAGCCATAGTGCCAAGTCATCATTATTGTTGTCTGTTTTTGTGTGTGTGTGTCCCCTTTTTTGTGAAAAATTTAAGCTTTTTTACAGTAAATAATACACTTATGACCATTTCTTTTTGTTTAGTACTGGTTTAAATCTTATTTTCCCCGGTTTACATTTCACCCCTACAAACAAACACAAGTACTTTATTTGGGAAATGCGTACTTACTTACTACACCCTTCATGAAATATGAAATATTCATTAAACAATTGTTAAGATTTTTAACTTTATGACTGTCGAACTTACTCTTTAAAGAAAGAAAAGAAAATAAAATACAATAGAATTAGGAAAGGGATTATAAACAAAAAAAATCGTTTACTTGACATACCTTGAATTAAAGATTTTATTGTTTCTTTTTCTGCTGAACAGAAAAATATAAAAAAACAATATTTTTTATTGTGTGCTCTTTATCGTAAATAATGGTTACTTTTTAAACTTCTAATGTTTTATTGATAAGAAGAAATATAAATTAAGGATTGTATCTACTTTATTCTACTTAAATAACCTAAAGCTGATATAATTTTTAAAAGACTGTTTATGAAATTAAAGGGAATTCAAAGGACTTAAATTTGAAGCAAGTTGGAGGGTTGGTTTTTATTCTTTTTTTACCACTAAAGTGGGAAGAATGTTATAAGTTTATTATGCTGTTTGTAAATATATCAAGTCAATTTAACGATGAGCGTCCAAATGATTTAGTGAAGTGTCTAGTCTACTATGATTAGGTTGCTTGAAACATATCTAGTAAAGGAACAATATACGTCACATACGAAAACCAAAAATCAATACCCCTATAATTTTGGAAACCATAATTAATGTCACCCATTTAATGTTTACTCTTACAAGCATTTTATAAAAGTGAATGACATTTTTGAAATTTTTCTCTTATCTCCACTAAAGTTGTTTACTGTCAATTACAGACTACAATTAATCTTCATTGAGCTCAAATTATATGCCAACCTGTCCGCTATTGACACAAAATACTTATTACTCCTATCAACAGTTTTCAGATAAATTTGCGGTTTTTACAGCTTGATTACCAAATAACCATTGTAATGTAATTAAAACATTGTGGCGTCTTTATGGTGATTTGTAACAAACTGCAGCCACATCAATTCAACGAGTATTTATGTAATGTGTCAAAATACTAATATTTGTATGTATTTAACATTAAATATGTATATGTATAGCAAACCAAACCAAATAATGTTTAAATAAGTTAGAAAGTTAAACATGATACGATCAAACGCAATGTGTCCATTTGTGGTTCACTTTGGTAGTAAGAGTTAGATGTTTTGATACATGGAACAAAAAAAATAAACTTAACCTAATTGTAACAAATATTATACAAAAATTCTATTGTGAAAACTCATTAAAATTTTAAAACGTCCACTGTTAACTATGTTTTTAAATTAAACAAATACTCGTTAACAAATATTTTACTTTATACTAAAACAACCATATAAAGTTTAACAAGTAAGAAAGTATAGTCGGGCGTGACCGACCCTATGATACCCTACACCAGTTATGAATATTAAATGTGATTTATTTTTCATAATAATTCATTGTTCCGATACATTTAAGCAATTTATGGATTAAAAACAAATTTTCTGAAAAAGGCTTTACATGGGGGCTAGGGGTAAGTATGGACCAAGCCCGATAAAGTTTTGTGAATATATTTATATTTATATAATATTTATTTGTGCTGAATTTCATCGCGATATTTGTGTTTATAAGTTAATTTTTGGACATTCAAGTAATTTTCTGAAGCGGACTTTGTATGGGAGCTAGGGTCAAATGAGGCCCGATCTTTATGAAATTTGGCAGGTCATCAAGGCTTGTATAAAACTTAGTTGTGCCGCTTTTTATCGATATACAGGCATATTTAACATAATTATGAGCTCAGAAGCCCTTTTCGGGGGTTCTGTTGTATGGGGGCTAGGTGAAATAATGGACCGATTTTAACCATTTATCGTCAAAATTGCGACCTGTACCTTGCACACAAGGTTTACATGGATAGCCAGCCGGCCAGACGGACGGACGGACATAGCTAAATCGACTCAGATAACGATTCTAAGCCGATTGGTATACTTTAAGGTGGGTATAGGACGAATATTTTTGTATGTTACAAACATCAGCACAAAACCAATATACCCTCCCCACTAAAGTGCTGTAGGGTATAATTATCATTATTTTGCAAACAAAATGCGAATAAACAAAAACAATGTTCGTTTATATAATTGTTGACAATGACAATTTGTTTATAAATATTTAAATACGAGTACAGAACGTCTACGGCTTCACTCGTATCATCAATGGCTGTTATTTGCATTAATCAGATACTCGAAACAGTCACTCGAAACACTGAAAATAACACAGTGATACAGCAAAAAAATGCAGGGGTTCTAATATACCAATTCCATTTCGTTATAGTCCATAGAGTAGGAATATATTTTAAATTTTTCCCGATCACTTCGTTTAGTTCCTTTTTAAGAGCAAAAGATGTGAAAAAGAGCTATTTTTGAAGGTTTAACTTTAAACAAATATATGTTTGGTAGTTTGCAACCGATTTTCAAATTGGATATTTTGTTTTAAAGATACAAGTGTTGTCTTTCAACCCAAAAAAATAAATCCAAAATTTATGATTAATGTCTTGGGTACGGCCATTTAAGTAAAAAAACTCACACTTTTTTCACAATTTTTAATTTTCATACTGCTCTACGTTGGCCATGAAGCAGTAACTTTAGCTTTTATTACATTTGAAAAAAGGCACATTATGTTGGGTTTCCAATGATGGTCAATTTATAATAATGGATGAAAAAGGTTAAGAGTTGTGCTAAGTTTTATAAAAATATTGCATATTTCTTCCATACAAAAACATTAATGTTTCTTTCTGGTTTTCTTTAAAACAAGTTTAAAAAATGTTTATAAAAATTTTTATACAAAAATTAATTTGTATGGAGAAAACCAAAAATTCGAGGAACATGCTATTAGAAAAAATTGCATAAATCATCCAGTTTTTCATAGATTTTTATGAAATAACAAGTTTTAGAAATCTTCCTTTATGTGATTCTTCAGGAAAGTAATAAAAGATGAACTCACTGCCTCATGACCAAAGTAGAGCATGATGAAAATGAAAATTTTTTAAAAAAGTGTGAGTTTTTTACTTAAACGACCGTAACTCAGACATTTGACCATACATTTTGGATTTCTTTTTTTGGATTAAAAGGCAACACTTGTAGCATTAAAAAAATATCGGATTTGAAAATCGGATGAAAACCACTAAACTTATGATTTTTCAAATTTAAAACTTCAAAAATGGCTCTTTTTCGCATCTTTTGCTCTTAAAAAGTAAGTTAACGAAGTGATAGGGGAAAACTAAAAATATATTCGTACTCTATGGACTATAACGAAATAGAATTGGTATATGAGAACGCCCGCATTTTATTTTTCTTCACTTTTGTATCACAGTGTAATCCATATTTAACTTTTACATTGTGTAATTGTACAGTTTTTTTGCGACACCTATACGTATACGTGTTAAAGATTTATTTATGCTACAAATATTAAGTATACGCCTAATTTAGAGAATCACTTGAAAGCAAACAAATCGATTTTTTTTAAGTTTTTTTTTTGCGATTTTGATCGTGAAGATGAATGTTACCCATTATTTTGCATCATAGCAAAATGTTTCGTACAATTTCGTATATATTACGAAACAATTTCGTGGTGCAAAACCAAGCAACATTTCGTATAATGGACGACATTTTTCGTATATGCTACTACACTGAAAATAATCTATGTCTAGATTATTTTAAGTGTAGTTGACAGTATTTCTTAACATTTAAATATATATATGGGCAATTTCATATCAAGTGAGCCAACTCAAAAAATCGATTTTGATGAAATTTTCACCAAGGTTAGTACTATTGGATCAAGCTAAGTTTTTGTGTTAAAATATCCAATCAGTATTGGTAAGGTATGTTATTTCCGAAATATCATTACTTCCAAGATACTTGGATCTAACTTCGACGAATGCCTGACAGTGGCAAAGAAAATGCTCCAGAGTTTCACTGTTCTCTCCACTTGTTCTCCCCACGTCGAAATTTTGCATGTTAGTCAGTTAGTTTGAAAGGAGGATGTACATATACATATACATCAGAACCCCAGGCCCACTTTATCCCCCAATTTAGAGTCATCCGTGTTGCAATGAATTCTTACTGGTATACGCTCTAATGTTCCTGGGATCAGCGTTTCAAAGTTTCTGACATATGCTGTGTCTGGTATGCGATCAGCCACGTCCTTTGATTGTGTCCAGTATACATTGATGACGTGTCCTATAATCGCTTTTGGCCAGTTTGTCTAAAGTAAAGAGCCGTTCGGCTGTAAGTGCCGCCTTATATCTTAAATATATTTCAATGGGAGGAATATCTTCGTTTCCAGAGCCTTGGTTGAAGTAGAACACATGGCACCACTTATATTCAAGCAGCATGTTAGCTGAACTCAATGTAGTAGTTTGATATTACATTTTTTGTCCAAAGCAGTCCACCTGATTATCGAAGCATAAGCTAGAATTGGTCTAATTACACATTTACATATAAAGCCAATTTGTCATAGTAGGTCTAAGACCCCATTTCATGCCTATAGTTTTCCTACATATCGCCCAGCATCTTATTTTCTAGGTATCTTCTTGCCCAGGAAGCAAAGTTCAGTATACGAAGAAATTTTTGCCTTTCTTGTGAAAAGATTCCTGTCTTCGTTGGGTTAACATTGGTTGAGCCCAGCTCAAGGCAGTATTCAGATCCTCCTCAGCTCTTCTACACAAGTAATTTTAATATGTCCACTAACAACATAGGTTAATCCGTCGATAGCAAACTGTATACACTGACGGTATGCATTGACATCGAAGGCGCCTTCAATAACCGACACACTGATACTCTTATCCAATCCCTAGACCAGTTTTATGTTGACCGGGTGCTCCATAACAGGATCAACTGCTAAGGAAGAGATGCATAAGCTGCGAGGTGTACGATATAACTATCAAGAAAAAGTTATTTCGCGGTATATCACAGGGTGGCATTTTGTCACCTTTACTCTGGATTGCCACGAAAAATAGCCTCCTAAAGACCCTAACCGAGAAAGGACTTATACCTGTTTGCTATGCAGACGATGTCTTAATATTTTTAAAAAAGAAAGCATACAAATTACTTATACATCCCACTAAGTGACAACAAAGCTCTTAAATGAAATGGTCTAAGCTTTCTTTTGAGCAAAAATAAAAATACTACAAAAACATCTATTTTGAAGACGCGTATATGATGGTCCACCTAGGTATTCATCGAGATTGTGGATTGATCGGGTGCGTTTTTAATTCGAACGGGACTGCTCAGCCTGCCGGGGTAGTATTGTTGCAGGATATTAGATAGCTCGAGTATTTCTTCAAAGTGTTTGTACATGGATCGTCAAAGCCATGTACAAAAAATGCCACCTGAGTATTCTTAATCGAAGTCACTCGGGGGCGCGTGGTAGACCGTTCTCACGTCTACCCAGTGGATGATAATGATCACAGTGAAATAAGCACACAGATTTTTTTACCTGGGGTTGAATCAAAGAACCTATTTGGTACCACAGGAACTCGTAGCTTACAGATCAGAGTGCATTGTCCTAGTTTTTAGAGAGGTGCCTTCGGTGGCTGTGGTTTTCTGATAAATGGTGTAAATAAATCGTTATAAATGGTAATGAATACTGATGGATAAAAGTGATACCATGTTTAGGGTTTACACTGTTTTTAAAAGACTTACTACAGTGTGAGAAAAAGCTTATCATTTAATGGATTCGTATTTCGGTCTACCGATTACGTCTCGAACTGTTGTTGGCGAATCAATAGGGACTATCTGAGATCAAGATTTTCAATCGCTGGTAGTGAAGTTTTTATTGTATTTCCTACATAAATTTGGTCCACGGGATACCCGGGACAACTAATGTAAATATCTTGTTAACTATAATTTTCTTCACTTTGCAAATTATTACGTTAGTTTGTTTCTGTATTTAAGAATAGCAAATACTCAATGCCATTAAGAGATTTCTCAGTGTTTGTGTGTGTGTGAAATATTAATTGAAACATAAAACTAACTTATTAGAAATTAAATTTTCCATTCAAGAGTATTTAATGCAAATTTCATTTTATATTTTAATTATGAGTTGGGAAAATGTGGTAAATGCACATTCAAAGTTTATAATTATAAAGCAAATTATGCCTATTGATGCTTTTAAGTATAAAGTCAAATATGTATGTAAATGAAGTAATTGAATTAACTATAAGAAGAATTTAAAATTAGACACTTTTTAAAAGCTAGTTTAGATATAGTTTTTGTTGGAATAATAACCATTATCAGACATTAAATAAAATGTCTGCAAATGACAAGTTTAATTTTAATATAACCTATAAAATGTCTTCTATATGAACAAAATCCTTTTTTGCTTAAACTTAGAATTTTTGAAAAGTAATTTAATTTTTCAATGGCTTGGAAAAATGTTGATGAATTTTCTTTTGTTTTCTTTTATTTAACAGAAAATAAACTATCAGACCAAGAGGCTTTAGAGGAAGTAAGACAATTGAGTATGCAATTGCAACGTATACAGGAAATGGCTCCACCCAAGGGTGTTGCTGTGATGACAATATCCAGTCTATTGGATGGTTTAAAAACTCCCAGTAGCATGGTGATGGTAGCAGCTGCGGCCTCCCAAGGAGCAGGCAGAAATCAATTAACTGTGCGTCCACAGAAGACGGAAGCGCTACCACTGCTATCGTTGAATACAGAAATGCAAAAATATCAACAACTACAAGTGCCACAAAAAACAATGACGACGACAAACAATAATGTTGCCGCTGTGAAAACCACACCAACCATAACATTGCCGTCCACCCAAGTAACAGTTACAACATCAACACCAACCAAGGCCAGCACAGACACAGGTCGTTGGGAGGAAAAGGCTGTAAATACCGAAATAATAGGCAATTGCATACCGGAAGAAGAGCTTAAAAAACGGCAACAGCAACAAGAACATATCATATGTCGAAGTTGCTATGAGAAATGTAAAGATCAACTGCATCACACTGACACTTCCGCCAAACTCAATAAATGTCAAATTTTGGGTTCGCCTCAACAAGAGGGCAGCATTAGTTTTAAGAATATTAAATTGGATTGTATGTGCTCCCAATCGGATGATCTGGATCAGCTTGCGGAACCGGAGCAACAAACAATAAGAAGAATAACAAAACGGACGGCAGCTACAAATACGCCACCCAGTACCACACGCAAACGAGCAGTTCAAACGACAGTGCAACACAGTAAAGATGATAAAGCCATCAGTTCTGTCAGTTTGCCCAGTGACGAGTGTCACAGCAGAGCCACAAACAAACCCATTAGTTATGTAAGTCAACAACAGCAACAACAACAAATTTGTGATAATTGTAAAAATAAATTCAAAAGAAAAGAATCTTTTGGAAAAGCAACAGTAACAGCTGCAGCTACAGCTGATAAAAAACAAAAGTCTCAGCAGCAGCTGCAACAACAACATAGAAAATTAAGTAGATTAAGCAGTAAATGTAATAAACTTATAGCCGATATTGAAAATTCCAAAGGAACAGCCAGCACAAAATCAGTGCTAACCAATAAACCAGCAACAAAAGCAACGACTACACATAAAACTTCCACAAAACTACAACCACATGACTGTGATGAAGAAACTCAATATTCCACCGATGATATAATTTTCTACACTACCACTGATACAAGCGACAGTGATGATGGTGATGATGACGACGGCGAAGAAGACGAAGACGACGACGATGAGACTGAAGATGATGAAAATGCCAATGCCATTAGAGATGATGATTTATCTTCCAGTCTATCACATAGTAAAAGTGAATCTCGGGTGCCACTAAAACTAAAGCCTCATACAGCCTCAATAGAACTCAAGTGCATATCATTATCATTGGGCAATATAACAACGACCAGTGCGACGGCCACAACAGCATCCACGTCCTCTACTCTACAGCCAGAATCAATAAAATCCCAAAATGCCTTAATAGAACCAAACTCCACTACTATACAGGTGACAACAGCAGCACCTTCAGCCTCTTCAACAACGTCTTCAACACAACAACAACAAACTGTGACTCAGTCGCAACAACAACCACCACCAACAAATGGTTCCAATGGCAAAGCCAAACGTCCTGACAAGCTGGTCTTAAATTTAAATGATCGTTCCAAATTTACCAAAGAAGTATCTGTCTGAGGTAGTAAAAATAATAATTTTTGGTTTCAATTATTGTAAGACAATTATTAATTATTTTATATTATAATTATGTATATTTAATTAAATTAGGATTTTTTTTGTATTAAGTCGATAATTAGTATAGGATTGAAGATGCTGGTTAATTATATAAAGTTTATATATGTATTAGGGTGAATTGCAGCCTTAACAATTATGTTGATTTCAATTAAAGAATTTTCCCAGTTCAAATTATAAAGCTTCATTAAAACTTATACTAAAGACAGATTTGATGCTTTTAATTTTAAAATACTAAATTACATTCGATACCGTTGCAACCCTGAAAACCGGTTGCAATATATTATAACATAATCTATCCAAATGTGATAAATCGTTATATTTATAAATGATCAAAACCAGTTTAGTGATCTGTCAAGAAGTTAGCTGCCATACTGTCTTCGATAAGTACCTTTTCCCTCTCCTATACTCGGTCTAGTAACACCAAGATGGACTTTGAACACCGATAGAAGTAGTTACCGCCACCAAAGTCATTTAGTTTATATAATAGTGCACCATGCCGAAATCTATCAAACGACTTGGAAATATCTAGAGCAACCACTTTACTTTTGTCAAAAGTAGCTCAACCGTACAGCGACCAAATGCTCAGTTCAAGTTTCAACGTCTTTGCTATTTCGCCAAATTTTGAATGCTTTCTCTCTAGATCTGATAGCAATTTTGCACTTTTGATTAAGCCAAACCTTTTGCTTTGTATCTAATCGATAATTTTTTCATTGGAATGAATATTTTCATTACCAGCATGATTATGTCCTCGATCATTTTCACCACGGCAATTAAAAGGCCGAACGAAATCGTTGTGTACAGCCCAGCGTTCCTATCTGTATATAAAAGTTGACCCTTTCGCAGCTGATAAAACGTTGCGATGTCTGGAGAGTAAAAAGTAGGCAAAAATGATTCATCCGAATTACAAAGAGATGCTTTAGGTATGAAGTGATTAGAAAAGTTTAACTACGACTGATCAAAACAATGACGACTGATCAAAACAAATTTCCTATACTATCATTCTTCAAAAATTATTAGAGTATATGATCCATATAGATATTCCCAGAACTACATTATTGGAGTTAAGTACTTCTATGTAATGCAACATGGTCCATAACCTGCATTATATAGGACCATGTTTCAGATCATGTGCTCCCATGGATTTCGAGGTTCTCACTATAAATTAGATTAGTTTTGGACCAGTCCTAGTGCTTTGAGTTCAGTTCTAGTTTAGTTCTAATTCAGTTCTAGTTCAGTTCTAGTTCAGTTCTAGTTCAGTTCTAGTTCAGTTCTAGTTCAGTTCTAGTTCAGTTCTAGTTCAGTTCTAGTTCAGTTCTAGTTCAGTTCTAGTTCAGTTCTAGTTCAGTTCTAGTTCAGTTCTAGTTCAGTTCTAGTTCAGTTCTAGTTCAGTTGTAGTTCAGTTCTAGTTCAGTTGCTAGTTCAGTTCTAGTTCAGTTCTAGTTCAGTTCTAGTTCAGTTCTAGTTCAGTTCTAGTTCAGTTCTAGTTCAGTTCTAGTTCAGTTCTAGTTCAGTTCTAGTTCAGTTCTAGTTCAGTTCTAGTTCAGTTCTAGTTCAGTTCTAGTTCAGTTCTAGTTCAGTTCTAGTTCAGTTCTAGTTCAGTTCTAGTTCAGTTCTAGTTCAGTTCTAGTTCAGTTCTATTTCAGTTCTAGTTCAGTTCTAGTTCAGTTCTAGTTCAGTTCTAGTTCAGTTCTAGTTCAGTTCTAGTTCAGTTCTAGTTCAGTTCTAGTTCAGTTCTAGTTCAGTTCTAGTTCAGTTCTAGTTCAGTTCTAGTTCAGTTCTAGTTCAGTTCTAGTTCAGTTCTAGTTCAGTTCTAGTTCAGTTCTAGTTCAGTTCTAGTTCAGTTCTAGTTCAGTTCTAGTTCAGTTCTAGTTCAGTTCTAGTTCAGTTCTAGTTCAGTTCTAGTTCAGTTCTAGTTCAGTTCTAGTTCAGTTCTAGTTCAGTTCTAGTTCATTTCTAGTTTAGTTCTAGTTTAGTTCTAGTTCAGTTCTAGTTCAGTTCTAGTTCAGTTCTAGTTCAGTTCTAGTTCAGTTCTAGTTCAGTTCTAGTTCAGTTCTAGTTCAGTTCTAGTTCAGTTCTAGTTCAGTTCTAGTTCAGTTCTAGTTCAGTTCTAGTTCAGTTCTAGTTCAGTTCTAGTTCAGTTCTAGTTCAGTTCAAGTTCAGTTCTAGTTCAGTTCTAGTTCAGTTCTAGTTCAGTTCTAGTTCAGTTCTAGTTCAGTTCTAGTTCAGTTCTAGTTCATATTCTAACTTAAATCAATGCTTCTCAGAAAAATAGTTCGAAAGTTTTTTCCAGTATACTTGAAAATTTAATAGATATGATATTACAACTCGAATTCTGATCGGGTATTTATGGACTAAAACTGGAATTATACATATTTTTGACATTAACCTCACAATACAATCATATGATATCAAGGAGTCCATGAAGTAAAAAAGCTGTTGGAATCCCTGTGTTAAATAGTATTTTAATATCTTTGAGCAATTTAAAAAAAATTAAAAATTTATTTAAATAATTTATTTTCGAAATTTCAGACATTGCAAAATATCAAATCTAAAAACATTCAATTCAATCTTTGAAATGAAAATTTACAATTATTATGAAGCTTTTAATGGAACTGAGGGAAAATTTAAAAACAAATTAATATTTTCCATTAACTTTAATATTTAAGTAATTATATATTAAATCGTTTTCTTTATCTAACTTTTTTATAATTATTATTTATTCTATAATAACTAACACTTCTTTACCAATGAAAAATCCAAGTTCAGTTAAAGCAAATATTTAAGAAAAAAAATTTATGCAATTTGTAATGAGCCCCAAAGTGCATAAATTAACGAAATAAATTTAAATTAAAAATATTACTAAAAAAAACTGAACATCATTTTACATTGTTTAACAAGTGTTGAAAACATTTCAAATGGTTTAATTTTTAATATATCATTTCAGTATTATTTCTGTAATTTGATTGTATGTTTTTTTTTTTGTTCATGAACAAAACTTTATGCCAAAAAAAAAAAAATAAAAAAAAAACTTATAGAAAAATGTGAAAAAAGAGAAAAAACATACATATTTACAGGATTCACAGTTTAAAAATCAACAAAGCATACTTTCAGGAATTTGCCTGAAAATATTTTACTGTTGGTATTTGGTTTAATTTTTGTTGAAAAATAAATTGTATGGTATATTTTATAAATTGTTTAAAGTATATGAAATAAATATTTACATTTGCTTTAAAACGCTTACTTTCTTGCTTACAGAAGACTTGATTTTCATAGGCTATATAACGGCGTTTTCATTTTAAATATATTATAATAAAATTAATCTCTTTTTGAAATTAGTATTTAAAACTTTTATTACAACTATCATGTTTAATTGTTCTACGTACAAATTCCACAAACTACGATTACAATTAACAAATTTAAATTTCTATATGCAATAAATGTAATTTATATGTAAAAACATATTCATACATTAGCTTAAAATAATCTCCTATTTTAGAACTTTTTCCATTCTATTGTTAACTGAATATTTTGTTTGTTTTAGAGCTTAATAGAAATGTATGTAGAAATTAATTTAGCAGAAGTAAAATAAACATTGTTAAGTTTACACATTTTAAAAAATTATATAAATATTAAATTTGTTAACGGCAACTTTTCGAGGAAGAGTAGTTTTGTTATAAAAGTTAATTTTAGGAAATATTGTAATATTAGTTTTGCGTATAATGTGTTTATATATGTACACAGAGGGAAAAAGAAATATACACTCCTGTTACCAAATTGACACCAAACTGTTTATAATTTTTCAATACCATCCGTTGTCAAAGTATATACATACGTGCGATAACACTATGTAATGTTGACAACATTGTACACATCCGTTGTCGAAATCTAAATTTTTAGAATTGTTGCAATAACACTATGTATATACTTTGACAACGCAACGTTGTCAACATTACATAGTGTTATCGTACGTATGTATATACTTTGATAACGGATGTTATTGAAAAATTATTAACTCTTTGGTGTCAATTTGGTACCAGGCGTGTATATTACTTTTTCCCTCTGTGTATAATATTGTTGTACGAACGTACGTTTATATACTTGGATTGAACAAGAAAAAGTTTAATTCGAAAAAGGCATTCGAATACCACGGACATTAAAACCATGTTGCCGCACAAAGGCCTGCTTTACAGGATACTTCTTGTTTACTGGAAAAGAGTGTCACTATCTGAAATCCTAATCAAATATGCAAATAGTAAAGGTGATAAATAACGCCCTGCACATCAAACTGGTTTATAAATTACAAAATATTTTAATAATGCCTTAAAGTAGGCTATGAAATGTTAGGCAACATTTATGAAATGTTACATTTTTAACATAACTAACAAATTTAAGGAAATTAAGTTGTTTTATTGCAACCCAGAAGTTCTGGTGGACAGAGCTAAACTACCCTAGCCACCGACTGCAAAGGAGACTAGCAATTTTAACATGAGCAAGTCAATCGTCAATTCATCGATTACAGAGAGGCAGTGAGCATTTTTACATATATATATTTTTTTTTTTTTTTTTTTTTTTTTGAAGAGCGTCTACTCTATACATTACTTGAAGGCACTAAAGTAACGACTGTCTCCACTCTTACCCTCAAAGGGACACTAATGTAACAATTGTATTCACATTCGTTTACAGAGGAAACACTAATTAGAGCCAACCTGGCGGTTAGATGTTAGTGGAAGTTATAGATTTTCAGTTGCATTGGCTCTCTGTCGAACTGCTGGGTATCTATACTTTAGAAATTGTGGACAATTTTTTTGGATTTTCAAAATTCTTCGAAATTTTTGCTTTACTTTTGGTAAAAGTGCAGAATAAAGACCTTTTTTTCTAGTTGCTGTTTCATAACTTTTTACGTAAGGAACCAATTTGGTTGAATTTCAACATCAACAATGATGAATATTTTGACTAATGCTTCGTTTTAACGTGAGAGTATTCCACACAGACAGACGGACATACCAAAATCGACTCAGAATTTCATAAGGACTTTCGCAGGTATCAGATGAATATTTCTTAAGTCAGTGAATGACGAACTTATATCTACCACTAATGATGATAATGTCCATAGACGTTATTGTACACCTGAAAATATCACAATATCCAAGAGGATATTGACATAAATTCCATGTGTTACAAATAGTTCATATTTCAGGAAAAAGCAAAATTTCCAGGAGCTGAAATATCGCAGAGTTTGAAATCCATAAGACCAGCTTTACAGGAATTAAATATACAACATACAGAAGTACCACCAAATGGCTTATGTCACGGTGGTAGTTTTTTAACCACAGGGTGAGCTAGAAGCGACTCACCATCGCTCCTTTGTATCTTGCAAAGAACACACAGATGACAATTTTTGTACATGGTTCCTCCGGTCCACGTACAAGCACGTACGAGTACATGAGCTATCTAATATCTGACCATTGCTACGCCTTTACTAACTCCTGTTATGCAAAAACTTCACTTCCGATTACAATCACACAGGTACGATGGTCCTTGTTGATTCGTAAATAGCACCTACACACAGAAAAAAACATGGTTGGGGTAACTATGTTCTAAGAGCATCATATTATGGTTAAAATTATGATTGTAGTCTAAACATATCATGATTAAATACTATAAATAACATTGTCATTTGTAAAAATAATAATGTTTCAGTGAATCATATTCAAATTTTTAATTGACATGAACATGTTTACAGTAAATAAAATATTTTTAAAGTCTTTTAAAATAACAATTATATGTTATTGATAACAATATATTTTGCAGTGAACATAGTATAATTGTAGTAATCATGTCGATCCATGTTGATCCAGAAGTAATACGTATGCCGAAAAACGAATTCACCAAATAAGGCAAAACAAGTTATTACTCACGGAAAACACACTGGGTATTCTGTATCTTATTCATTTGACACTAACAAATTTAAAATGCTTAGCACTAAAGTCACTTTCCCGAGTGGTATTCGCTGTCTTTTCGGCAATCTTATCCCGAAATATAGATTTCATCCCGAAGGCACAAGACAAAATCTGAAACTCTGACTTATGGGCTAACGGTTTCCGTGGTACTTGATATGTCAGGTGCTCTGGTTCGAAACCTGGTCAAATATTTCCAAGAAAAGGCCGAGGATACATTTGTTATCAACAATTTTTAGACCTGGCAGACTAGAGGTACTGGTAACACCTCCTTTATCCCGCGATTGCAATCACATCAACATAGGGAAAGTTTCTGAAATTATAATTAAATATTCCAATACATTTCGGTATTAAAAGTGCCATAGTGTCCATGGGCATTACGAAGAGCGCTCCATAAGTGCAGCTTTTTTCTAAACTTTTCTATAATCGTTACTGGACGAGAAACATGCAGAGGATCAGTTAAGATAGTGGTATAATAGGGAAAGTTGTAATTACAGGCATGCTTTGTGTCTTTAATTTATACATGAAAACATAAGAATCTCAATGTCACGATCTCAGTCATTCATCTTTTCGGGTACAGATTTGGAAAATGTTTCCTAAGAAATTGTTCCCTTGGCCGTATTCTGTAGTCAAGATCGAAATGTTTAAGGAACACTTTGTTTCCAGTCCCGGGACAAGGATCATGACACTACTATTACTGTCTATTGAAAGCTCGATAGGGCCCAAACGGGATGAGATTAGTATTTGCAAAATTCCACATTTTGTTTGCTATCGAAGAGAGACTATCGGTCATAATTTAATTTTGACTCCATACATTTGGCCCTAAGTACCCATATACATTAGGTCAACATTGGAAACCTTAACTTTTTATACTCTCGATCAACATTAGTGGTGATAGTGAGTATATATAAGTTTGTCATTCCGTGTGCAACACTGAGAAATATTAATCGTAGACCCAACAAGGTATATATATTTTGGGTCCTAAGTGAAATTCTGAGTGGATTTAGCTATTTCCGTCTGCCTGTCTGTGTAACGTTAAAACTAAGCAAAGGAAATTCATTGAAAATATTTGTTGTTGTCTTAAGCAGTTTGGTATTAGATATCATCGGTTCATGACGTAAAAAGTTATGAGTTAAAATTTAAGACTACCTCGAAAAATGTTAAGTTCTTTTTCTCAGTTCTAAAGTAGTTTTCCTAGAAACTACAAAAGACATTTCGATGAATTTTGTCACACATTATTTTTTCTACGAGAGATCAAGTATGTTCAAAATCATAAAAATTTATCCAAAATTTCTCATAGCCCCCATACAAAGGTATATATTCCCGGAAATTAGTTTATCGTTAATAACTCCCTTAAATATATCAATAGAAAATTATGTACTTGTAAATATAATATGAACAGAAATCATACTACCAACGTAATTCTGTATCGGTCCACAATTGATCTTAGCCCCCATATAAGGTCCAATTCTGAAAAAAACTTAAACGCACATATTTCCTTGTCAAATAAAGCTATCCGCATAAAATTCGACACAAATGTGTTTTGTGTACATATGAATTACTCTACGAAATTCCGGAAAGGCCCGTAATTGGTTATAAAGTCCACTTCCGAAAATCACTTAAACGGACATATTTCATTGATTAATAAAGCTATTGGGATAAAATTCGACTTGAATTTGTTTTATTCTATTAAAATGTTTTCGAACTGGCCTGTTATTAGTCATAGCTCCGACATATAATGACCTAAGTCCACAATTTACCACATATTGGATGTTGGGTGTTAATCAGAGATACAAGTCGATGCAAAATGATAGGGGGCGGCGGCGCGACTATTTTAGGTCGGTGCCGGCGCCTTATTATAGAAAATATCGGCGACGGCTAAATTGTCGGATCAATTTATAAGCGTTTTTTATATTGAAAAATCTCTGTATAATAGTATATTATATAGAAACCTGTCTCTATATAAGTTTTTTCTGCAGAAAATTGACATTATTATAGTAGTTATTACTATTTTAATATTAGCACAATATTGTGTGGCAACTCTTTTCAATTTGCATACATGTGCAATTCTAATCTTTATCAGCGGTTACGTTTAAGCCGGCTTAGCTTTTGAGCCGATAGAAGTCGGCGGCGGCGCGGTTTGCAAAAGATTACCGGCGGCCAGTCGCTACCGATTTGAGCCGTCTCGGCTTGTATCTCTGGTCTTAATATAGCTGAACATAACACTCTTTCTTCCTTTTTTGTATGAAGTTTAACCAGATTAATAATTTCCTATTTTTATAACGAATCAGGGTGTAGGAAGCAATTAAATGTTTAAATGATTAATAAACAATTTAAACGAATTCCTTTAACTTATCATAACAATTTTATAAAATTTAATTTAAAAATTAAACCAAAACAATACAAACTGTGAAATCCTTAATATTGTGAATAAAAAAAAAATGTTTTCATTTTGTAAATAATTAATTATAAATTAAAACTGTAAATGGTACTACTAAATATATGTTTTACAATTGTTTGTTGTGGATAATTATTTCATTAATTAAATAAATATTTTGTTTTAAAAATAATAAGAAAAAAATATTTGTTATGCTTTTCCAGTAATTAATTTGTTAAATAAAAACTATTAACTATTTACCTAATAATAAACTAAAAATAAACTAACAACAACTGTAGTAATTTAATATTGAAATTAAATGAAAAAAACAAAAAAAAAAAATATTTACATATCTTAATATTTAGTATAGAAAAATAAAGTTAAATATAAAGTAGTTTAATTTAGTTTAATAGTTACTAAAAAAACAAATGTTATAAAATAATAAAACTCTAATCAAAACTTTATAAATATGTTCAAAACTAAGAAAACAAAAATCCTAATAAATATTTGAGTTAAACTATTGGAAAAAGAAAATTTTCAACTCTATAATATAAAATGAATATAAAAACTTCATAGAAGACTTATTAAACGTAACTATATAAAATATAAATAAAATAATTAATACAAAAAAAAACAATAAATCATTTTTATTATATTTTATTTATTTTGTAAATATTGTACAAATTTAAACTAGTAACAAACTTTGTCACTAGTTTTACTCGAAATACCATTTATTTTTAAAATATCATGTGTAATTAAAATCCTACCCTTTTTTACTTGATTTCCCCAAAATATTTTATTCATGATCTATTAAACATATTTATTTTTGTAGATGTAAATAATTCATATAAATATTGTATAAAGAACAACAAATATAAAAAAATCGAACAACAACTTAATTAAATTTGTTTAATTCTATTAAAATGAAATTTATTATATAAACAATAAAAAAAATATGTTTTAAAATTTCAATAAATAAAAAAATATATATTAAAAAAAATCTAAATTGAATTTGTGGTTTAAATTGTTAAAAAGTGTATAACCACGTTTGAGTGCAAATAAATAATTGAAATATTTACAAAATGTAAATAAATGAATTTAATAAATTAAAAAATTTTTAATATACTCTGGGAAAGTTTAGTTAAAAGGCAGTGGAAGTATGACCTGTGGAAAGAATTATAATCCAATGTTCAGAAATTCAGTTCATGGATCCAGTTCAGTATAATCCCTTTCTAAAAATACCTGGAAGTATAAAGAAAATAATGAAAGTAGAAGAGAAATTAGCTGAAAAAAAGAGAATAGTGAGGTTATGCTGAAAAGTAATGTCCAGTTTAGTGAGAACTTCAATTTGCATTCAATTTTCAAAAAAGCGTTTAAGCGTCCTAATTAAGTATTGGATAGATCGGACTGATCATTGAAGTAAGTTGACCCTAGTGCTTGACATTGTATAGTTCCTAAGGTTATAAAGAAGGTGATAACTTCGACGGAAATCATTATATAGAATATCAATATGCTTTTCGAACTTACAGACTGTGAGGACCAAGGAGATAGTAGTCTTGCAACCTAATGATGGAACATCTATATACAGGCGACCAGCGGTCTTGATCAGTAGTATGAAAAGATTTAGGTTTAGGTCTACCTAGTTGCAGTGCCGTTGTTATACCCTAGTGGTCGTAAGAGTTCATTTAAGTATTACTCTCTACTTCCAGATTTAAACCAGCCGGTTTGTTTCGCAAAGTTTAGGATATTCTTTAGGCATATCCCATATAGCTCATCCAAACAAGATAGAGCAGCAAAACCGAAACAGTGTTCTCTGCTTTCATTGAATGATGGGCAATAGCAGAGGAAAGAGGAGGTATTGTTTCCTCTTCCTCCTCAATATTACAACTCCTACAGTAGTCGTTATATTCGAGACCCATTCTTCTAGCGTGATTGCCAATTTTACAGTATCCCATCATGACTGATACCAGCATTCTTATCTGTTCCCTGTGAAAGCTTAATAATAAGCTTGACCTGGGAGCATCGTATAAAGGCAAAATTGATCTCGAAGTGGGACAAGTGGTTTCACTGCACCATCTGATTTGAGCCATTTCATATGGTTCAGTCTGAACCAGTGACTTGCAGTTTGTAAGGGAGATATCAGTAAATGCTTTGATATCATCTTTCCTTTTCATCGCACCATTCCTGACAAGTTCCTCAGCTATACAGTTTCCCTGATAATCCTGATGTCCAGGGACCCATATTAGCATTATCCTGGATTGTTTCGCTATTTCATTCAGAGATACCCATCATTCTTCGGTAAACCTAGATGTCGCAAGGACAGCAGATTTCTGATTGCAGCTTTGCTGTCCGTATATATACATATATCACCCGATATTTAATAATATCTCTGCCTGTAAAATACTACAATACAGTGGACGTCCAATAGTACGTATACTCTTTATTACGAATATCCAATAATACGAATGGCAAAATTGTTGCATTGTATACTCTATAGTACGAATAAAGTCACAATTTTTCTGTTCGATAGTACGAATAACGCATTTTTTATGGGAATTTTGGTTTTATTTACGTATGAATGAAGTTTTTATTATGTTTTTATTTTATTATTTCGGTATCATTCACCTTAAGCTCAGTAATTTTGAAGTTTTTTTGTATTTATTACAAGTGTTTTGTATTTTTAAAAATCCTATACACACAATTTACTGCATGTATATTTACAAATCAACAATTATTTAGTGTTATTAATTTATTTTATTGGAATTTTGATGACCCAAGAGAAGAAATTAAATTGGATGATAACGCCAATGAGGAAAGTATTTTATTAGTTCCCGACAATAACTCTGCTGAGAACAATATTGAAGCCTCAAAAGCGTTGTTATTGAAAAAGCCGTAAGAATCGTTTTACAATGTAATAAACATCGATGTTAAATGATGGATTTTTTAATAAGTAAAATGATATTTATATACATATGTATGTATGAACTGTTAATTTTGAAAGTAGTGTGACTCCACATTCCAAACAATGGGTTTAAGGATAACTATTCTAATTTTTAAGAGAAAATTATAAATTAGAGAATTGTGGTATATTCCATTCAAGTTTCTAATAAAAGTTTTATGTAATCTGAACATTTTAATACATTTTAGAACACATATGTAAATTGCAAATTGTCTTTGGCACACATCTTTTTAAAAACATTAAAATTTAAAACCTTCTACATATATCTCATTTCAACCATTGGACTCACGATACTTTCAAAATTAAATATGTCCATTTTATGCCTGTTTATGTACAAGAAATTTATTTAAAATAATACACATTTATTATATTTTGTTCCGTTATGTAATTTTTCATGAAAAATAAAACAAAAATAAATAAAATCCAATATTTTATGTGTATTATTTGAATTTAAACATACAAAATGTGTTGTTCAATAATACGAATTTTTCGGTATTACGAAAGGGCCTGACACTATATAATTCGTACTAGTGGACGTCCACTGTAATTAGGTAGCCTAAAAGAGGAGTTGATTCAAAATTTTTCGATGTAAAAGCTACCATTCTCCCTTCCACTCATTTTGTCAGTGTAAACATTTGTTACACTATTAGTTGTGTGGGACTCGGGTACTGAATTCCTAGCAGAAACTTGAAGTGTTTAATTATTCGTGAGTACTCTACGCCTTTACTACAAGAACGCACATGCGTTTAGTCTGATTGCAGAATTAAGGGCCAGTTGAATCGCCATCAGTAACCAATTCATTATAGTTAGCAGGGCCATCGTTGGCATCGTCCTCATTACTCCTGCGATCAGAATTGCAATGTTTCGTAGGTTACGTTCGATAGCTGCACAATTAAAAGCGTTTTCCATTGCCTGCCACCACACGATAACACCATACCCAATGGCATTGGGTTCGACAAAGATTAAATAATATTTTTTTTTATATGGCAGATACGGAAACCCTTGGTCCGCTCTGGTCAACAAAATTTCAGCTCTTTCCACTGTATCTGAAGTATTATTGTGTTTGAGAACTCCTAGTTCCTTGACCTAAATGAGGAAAAGGATTAGATTAGAGCTGTCCGTCATTCATGGACAATCCTACATATGGAGTACATACAGATCAGCTTGAATTTTTGCTATCTGATAGTATCTTAGCCAATTTTTACATACTCCTGATAGCTAATATATAAGCCTAATAGTTCGGCAGAAGATCTTCGCGTGACTCCATATAATAAAAGTTCCATTTACTAGCTATACTTAATCTAAAAGCAGTCCACATTGTATTTTTTGGGCTAGAAGAGCCACGTAAGAAGAACAGATGATCTTATAACCTTTTCAAAATATTGTGTTTATGATTAACGATTCTCGGGCTTATTACACAGCATTCGTCAATGGCAGTTCTTCCAATATCATAAATTCCGTCAGGACATTTGATGCTCTAGGGAGTATATTCATACTCCAAGATAACTTTCTCTGAAGGATTACGCCAAAGTATTTTGTGATATCCGAAAGCAATAAGAGATCATCATTTAGACGAGGAATAGCAAACTGAGTAATCTTGTACAGAGGAAAGCTTGGCGTTTCACCTTTCTCTCAATATACTTTACACTCGTCGCATAAACCTATGTGTTTACTAAAAATCATCTCACTAACCTTGAACTTATCCGTTTTTAAAAGGATTCTCATTCTGCTTTCGATGGGGTTACCTAGCGTTGAGTTTCTGTTCCCGGTGTGCGAACCGGAAGGTCTAGTATTTGTCAATAACTGCACAATATGTCCAGTATACATTGATGGCGTGTCCTGTAATCGGCTTTGATCAATTCCCCTACTGATAAGATCCGACTGACTGGCTGTAAATGATTCGCTAAACTTTTTGTCCATAGAAGTCCACATTAGATAGAATACGCTTGTTCAAAGCCAGTTTGTCGTAATTTGACTGAAACCCCATTTATATAAAATTTTCGGATTTAGCGATGTCCGTCTATCCAACTACTCAACCCACTTTTTTATTTAAGTTTGTTTTCAAATGTCTGTCTGTCTTTCGGTCTGTCCGTCTGTTGAAATAAATTTTCTGAAGACCACAGATATCTTCGGGATCCAAATCTTTAATAATTGTGATAGACATCCTTTCGAGAAGTTTCCTATTTCTATGGTGTTTTGTTTCGATTGACGTAAATTGTTGTTATTTTAAACACAATATGGTGAAGGGTATGAATATCGAAGTAGTCAGTCCTCCGTGGGGCATCTGCTTTTAAATATCGACTGCCGGTTCCAAATCAAATATATGGGTCGATAAGATGAGGTTTGGGAATAAATTCTATTCTTTTTCCCTGCCATCTATACAGAGTATATTCAAACTTCAAGTATGCATGTATATCATTGACAGATGAGTTGAAATCAATTCCGACTTCACTTGCAAGTGTTCTGCAGCTTTATATCTTATGCATGGTTTATCGTGGACAGATTTTCCCTCTAGTAGAGAACAGCTATCATCAAACGTTTCAATGAAAGCAGTTGTCAGCGCTTCAACAGTTACTCAAGCAGCATTTTATGTGAGTCGATCTAATGAAAGACTTTAATCATAAGAAGACAAAATTATAAATTGCTTAATTTAAAAAAAATAATGCACATTTTTCTTTTATGTTGTTAAAAATATTTCTTGTATACACTCACAAAACATTGAGTGTCTTCTGTAAAATTAATATTTTTACTAACAATATTTATGAGCATTTAAATTAATTATACTTGACCTGAAGGTCTTGAAATATAATGAAATTACTTTACCGTTTATTGTAAAAAAAAAACAAACCACAATCTTAGAAACATTTTTAAGAAATTAAATAATAAATTATATAATTATTCAAATATAACAACACCCTTAACTAAGGACCTTAGACATAATTGATATAAAATAGCCTGATGATTACTTCTTCAAACCACCTTTCCCGCACTAATAAGAACAAATAATACATACAACATATACACGCAAGTTGGACTAAAGGACTAAATACGAAGTGCAGACATTTAATATTATTAATGCTTGTTATTAATTTTTGATATTTTAATTGGGAATTATTACTTAATTTGTCAAAAATTAGAGAACGATATAAAAAAAACGAACTTAATAAGAAGACATTACTGGAGCCCTGTATGGAAGACACTTTGTTAATTGTGAGAGTCATTAAATTTTTAAATAATTAAAATCATTTTTCAGCACTTTGCATGGAATAATGAAAAAAATACAGCTATTTAAAGGCAAGTAAAGCTGAACAGAAGAAGGCAGTGGGCAAAGTAAGAGTAAATTTCAATTTATGGGTATATATTATGAAATGAAATTGTCCACCAGTTACACCTAAAAATGTAAACCTAACTCAGTCTGATCATTTCACATAACTTGCCCTTGATTATATAGACATCTTACTTGACGTTACCATATACAAGCTGAGATGCTCCATGTGGCCTCCGGTAGGTTGGTGGTTAGTGTTGTAGTCTGGTAGACTGGAGGTGGTGGGTTCGATTCCCACCTGAGGCACCTGTTAAGGAGCGCACAACAGGCCTAGGTGTATTTCTTCGGATTTGATGTATATACATCTTCCCTTCAAACTAACTAACTAGTTAGATAGTTAGTTAGTTAGTTAGTTAGTTAGTTAGTTAGTTAGTTAGTTAGTTAGTTAGTTAGTTACTTAGTTAGTTAGTTAGTTAGTTAGTTAGTTAGTTAGTAGTTAGTTAGTTAGTTAGTTAGTTAGTTAGTTAGTTAGTTAGTTAGTTAGTTAGTTAGTTAGTTTGTTAGTTTGTTAGTTTGTTAGTTAGTTAGTTAGTTAGTTAGTTAGTAGTTAGTTAGTTAGTTAGTTAGTTAGTTAGTTAGTTAGTTAGTTAGTTAGTTAGTTAGTTAGTTAGTTAGTTAGTTAGTTAGTTAGTTAGTTAGTTAGTTAGTTAGTTAGTTAGTTAGTTAGTTAGTTAGTTAGTTAGTTAGTAGTTAGTTAGTTAGTTAGTTAGTTAGTTAGTTAGTTAGTTAGTTAGTTAGTTAGTTAGTTAGTTAGTTAGTAGTTAGTTAGTTAGTTAGTTAGTTAGTTAGTTAGTTAGTTAGTAGTTAGTTAGTTAGTTAGTTAGTTAGTTAGTTAGTTAGTTAGTTAGTTAGTTAGTTAGTTAGTAGTTAGTTAGTTAGTTAGTTAGTAGTTAGTTAGTTAGTAGTTAGTTAGTTAGTTAGTTAGTTAGTTAGTTAGTTAGTTAGTTAGTTAGTAGTTAGTTAGTTAGTTAGTTAGTTAGTTAGTTAGTAGTTAGTTAGTTAGTTAGTTAGTTAGTTAGTTAGTTAGTAGTTAGTTAGTTAGTTAGTTAGTTAGTTAGTTAGTTAGTTAGTTAGTTAGTTAGTTAGTTAGTTAGTTAGTTAGTTAGTTAGTTAGTTAGTTAGTTAGTTAGTTAGTTAGTTAGTTAGTTAGTTAGTTAGTTAG
The DNA here is from genome assembly GCF_015586225.1 of Lucilia sericata. Lineage (NCBI taxonomy): Eukaryota > Metazoa > Arthropoda > Insecta > Diptera > Calliphoridae > Lucilia > Lucilia sericata. The sequence goes on along the minus strand of NW_023994894.1, from coordinate 152,370 downwards.
TTAGTTAGTTAGTTAGTTAGTTAGTTAGTTAGTTAGTTAGTTAGTTAGTTAGTAGTTAGTTAGTTAGTTAGTTAGTTAGTTAGTTAGTTAGTTAGTTAGTTAGTTAGTTAGTTAGTTAGTTAGTTAGTTAGTTAGTTAGTTAGTTAGTTAGTTAGTTAGTTAGTTAGTTAGTTAGTTAGTTAGTTAGTTAGTTAGTTAGTTAGTTAGTTAGTTAGTTAGTTAGTTAGTTAGTTAGTTAGTAGTTAGTTAGTTAGTTAGTTAGTTAGTTAGTTAGTTAGTTAGGTAGTTAGTTAGTTAGTTAGTTAGTTAGTTAGTTAGTTAGTTAGTTAGTTAGTTAGTTAGTTAGTTAGTTAGTTAGTTAGTTAGTTAGTTAGTTAGTTAGTTAGTTAGTTAGTTAGTTAGTTAGTTAGTAGTTAGTTAGTTAGTTAGTTAGTTAGTTAGTTAGTTAGTTAGTTAGTTAGTTAGTTAGTTAGTTAGTTAGTTAGTTAGTTAGTAGTTAGTTAGTAGTTAGTTAGTTAGTTAGTTAGTTAGTTAGTTAGTTAGTTAGTTAGTTAGTTAGTTAGTTAGTTAGTTAGTTAGTTAGTTAGTTAGTTAGTTAGTTAGTTAGTTAGTTAGTTAGTTAGTTAGTTAGTTAGTTAGTTAGTTAGTTAGTTAGTAGTTAGTTAGTTAGTTAGTTAGTTAGTTAGTTAGTTAGTTAGTTAGTTAGTTAGTTAGTTAGTTAGTTAGTTAGTTAGTTAGTTAGTTAGTTAGTTAGTTAGTTAGTTAGTTAGTTAGTAGTTAGTTAGTTAGTTAGTAGTTAGTTAGTTAGTTAGTTAGTTAGTTAGTTAGTTAGTTAGTTAGTAGTTAGTTAGTTAGTAGTTAGTTAGTTAGTTAGTTAGTTAGTTAGTTAGTTAGTTAGTAGTTAGTTAGTTAGTTAGTTAGTTAGTTAGTTAGTTAGTTAGTTAGTTAGTATACGATACATAAATCAACCGATCTTCTCTGTCTAATTAACCAACTATTAACCAATATAAACTAAACTTTGACTTTTAAAGTAACCCGTATAAGACTATAATAAAATCAATTTTGACTTACTGAATTATGGGGAACAGTTAGTAATACCAGCTAGGACCGGCTTTTTAAAAATAAAATTTAAGTAAAATTTGCAACATTCCAGTTCTTACTTTATGCCCACCGTATCATCACAATAGAATTAAATGCCATGGAAAGGGAATGACAATAGATGAAGCACAAAATGTTGAATACTTTTTTTCGTTAAGTACACAACGACTCAATGAAACTGTATAGAAAGGACGCTTCAAAGATTTCATATAAAAATGAGTTTTTGTTTGTTGTCATACCAGTCAAGTAAGGAGTCATTGAAAGGTATACGGTTAATGATGTAACGTCTATAGAAAATTAAAAAACCTGCTATAGGGTATATCGAATACAAATTGTAAAGCATATAAAAGCACTTTCAAAGGATATCCTACCTATCAATAGTTTTCTAACCGCCAAGTCATCCGTAAGAGACAGCATACGTTCAAACAATAATAACGGTACACGTTAATATTTTGCAGGAACAAGGCTGCAAGTTACTAAAGCAACAGCTACAACACCAACCAGGCAGGCAGGCAAAACAACCATCCGACTTCAACGTCAAATTTCAATAGACAATATTAAAAAAAATAAACAACAAATGACCATAAGGAAAGTCAATACAGCAGCACATAATGCTGAGCCCAACAGTTGTGGATTCTTTAAGCTTCACTGGCTTTGCTGGAAGATATTGGGCATTACACTGGATATTGATAAGCACCATAGGCATAGACATATCTACTTGTTCTATAGCATCGTATTAAATATAGTGGTAACCATTTGTTATCCATTACATTTGGCATTGCTACTCTTTCGCAGCGAATTAATGGCTGATAATATTAAAAATTTTGCTATTTGTGTAACTTGTGTGGCCTGCAGTATAAAATTCTCAATTTATTCCACTAAACTACCGGTAATACGACAGTTCGAGCAAATACTTAAACGTTTAGATGAACGCATCAAAACTGAAGCAGAAATGAATAATTTTCGACAACTGCGAAATCGTTTACGCAATGTTGGTCTCGTTTTTCTGAGCGTATATTTGCCGGTGGGCATAACGGCGGAATTGTCGGTTATGTTTCGTGAGGGCAGAAGTTTATTGTATCCGGCTTGGTTTCCATTCAACTGGATGGAATCGACGGTTTTGTTTTTTGTGGCAAATATTTATCAAGTTGTTGGTATATTCATTCTGCTGCTAGAAAATTATCTTGATGACACTTTTCCACCGATGGCTCTGTGTATGCTATCGGGTCATATTGAAATACTATCGGTAAGAGTTTCCAATATCGGATACGATAAGAAGTCATTGAAGGAGAATGAAGAAGAATTGGATCGATGTGTAGAGGATCAGCAGACTCTGTATGAGTAAGTTTTGATAAGGTGCCTCAGGAAGGTTAATAAGTAATGGTGTAGACCCTGGCCCGGATATCGAAGACTTAAAGATGGCTTAGGTAACAAACAAACTAACTAACTAAACGAACTAACGAACTAACTAACTAAACGAACTAACGAAACTAACTAACTAAACGAACGAACGAACGAAACGAACGAACGAACGAACGAACGAACAACGAACGAACGAACGAACGAAACGAACGAACGAACGAACGAACGAACGAAACGAACGAACGAACGAAACGAACGAACGAACGAAAGAACGAACGAACGAACGAACGAACGAACGAACGAACGAACGAACGAAACGAACGAACGAACGAACGAACAACGAACGAACGAAGAACGAAACGAACGAACGAACGAACGAACGAACGAAGAACGAACGAACGAACGAACGAACGAACGAACGACGAACGAACGAACGAACGAACGAAGAACGAAACGAACGAACGAACGAACGAACGAACGAACGAAACGAACGAAACGAAGAACAACGAACGAACGAACGAACGAGAACGAACGAACGAACGAAACGAACGAAGAACGAACGAACGAACGAACGAACGAACGAAACGAAACGAACGAACGAACGAAAACGAACGAACGAACGAACGAACGAACGAACGAACGAAGAACGACGAACGAACGAACGAACGAACGAACGAAACGAACGAACGAACGAACGAAACGAACGAACGAACGAACGAACGAACGAACGAACGAACGAACGAACGAACGAACGAACGAACGAAACGAACGAACGAACGAACGAACGAACACGAACGAACGAAAACGAACGAACGAAACGAACGAACGAACGAAGAAACGAACGAACGAACGAACGAAGAACGAACGAACGAACGAACGAACGAACGAACGAACGAACGAACGAACGAACGAACGAAACGAACGAACGAACGAACGAACGAAAACGAACGAACGAACGAACGAACGAACGAACGAACGAACGAACGAACGAACGAACGAACGAACGAACGAACGAACGAACGAACGAACGAACGAACGAACGAAACGAACGAACGAACGAAAGAACGAACGAACGAAACGAACGAACGAAACGAACGAACGAACGAACGAACGAACGAACGAACGAACGAACGAAACGAACGAACTGAACGAACGAACGAACGAACGACGGAACGAAACGAACGCAACGAAACGAACGAATCGGAACATAACGAACGAACGAACTAAGAACGAACGAACGAACGAACGAACGAACGAACGAACTACGAACGAACGAACGAACGAACGAACGAACTGAAACGAACGACAACGAACGAACTGAACGAACTAACTAACTAACGTACTAACGAACGGAACTAACTAACTACGAAACTAACGAACTTAACTAACTAACTAACTAACTAAACTAACGACCTAACTAACTAAACTAAATAACTAACTATCTAACTAACTAAGATACTAGCCAATAAACTCTACTTATCAATAGCCTGCTCAGAATAGTCAAGATATTAATCAAGAGGACTAGTCTTAGGTAAGTCAATAGACTATTTAACATGCTTGTTCATGGACTAAATCATAGATCAGTTAACTGCTCTATGGAGTTATCCACATAGTTAATAGTATATTAAATAGGTCATGGGCTAGTTAATAGGGTATAACACTATTCAAGGCTATTCAATAGTCTAGTCCTTAGACTACTCCATAGACTAGTTAGTTCATAGTCCAATCCAAAGACCAAAGTCCCTAAACTAGACTAGTCAATGTTTTAATTACTTTATAGAATAGCCCAAAACTAGTCGCTTGACCAGACCATAGACTTGTCAATATTTCGACAACAGACTTGTCAACAAACTATTCCATAAACTAATCAACCGACTAAATAGCAACCCAATATTACTTTATACAACTATTACCTTTATTTACAGACTTTACACCACCATCGAAAACATCATCTCGTGGCCAATGTTTATACAATTCTGTGTCACTGCCACTAATATTTGTGTTGCCATGGCAGCACTATTCTTCTATGTTTCGACACCACTAGATATTTTATATTATTTTGTGTATTTCCTGGCCATGCCTCTGCAAATATTTCCAACATGTTATTATGGCAGTGATTTTCAATATTTATTCGATCAATTGCATAGAGCAATATTTGCCAGTAATTGGACGGATCAAACAAAAAAATACAAGAAACATATGTTATTGTTTACGGAGAGATCTTTGAAGCAGAATGCGGCAATGGCTGGTGGTATGGTGCGCATACATTTGGATACGTTTTTTTCAACATGTCGTGGAGCCTATTCTCTGTTTGCCATTATAATGAGAATGAAGTGAAAGTTTTGGTTTATGTTCATTTATTAAGATTTATTTAAGCGAATTAAATTTAACTTTGATGTTATGTTTTAAATGAAAATTATAAATTATATATTCTTGTAACTTGATTTTGAGAAAAGTTATTAATAATGGGCTACACATAGAGGTCCTTATTAATATTAAAATTTAAAAATTTTCAAAAAAATTTTAATCTTAAATATATGTATGTATACTACTTTGTACGAATGCAATATCATGGTGTCGTATACGTAATATTAAATCGAAACTTGTTAAATATTACTTACACGTAACAGAAAATACAGAAAAATCTATAAAATTATTTCCAGTATTATGAAACAAGACTTTAAACATGAATTTTATTTAAATTACACAAAAAAACATTTTTACACATGTGCAAACACTTGTAATAAGATAAAATACGCATTTCTATGAGTAGAAAACGTACTAGTAATAGACAGTCTTTATTCAAAATAAAAATTAAATAACGCAGAGATTTCTTGTGATAAGAAAAAAAAGACGAAAAATTAACATCATCAACATGTAGACTGTGTAGTGATTTAATTTTTTATCATTAAGCACATTCAGACAGAAACAAGTAGCTAGAGATACGAGGGTTATTTTTGCATTTAAAACTTAAACCATGAAGCATAGCATAGCTTCTTATTTTCATCTCTATACAAGAACTATTTACAACCATATGGCTCTAACTAATTTCAAACAATTTTGCTCTACCCTCGTATAAATGCGCTCGTATACATAAAATGTCAACACAATCTCGAACAATGACAACAAATGGTTGCAAACGTAAAAGCAATCCTCTTGAACGGATTGCTATAGTCGAGAGTTAGAATGAAATTTGTGTTTGGATTTTGTAACATAATATTATCACACTTTAAGTATTTGCAAACACAAACACACACACACACACGTAAAGAATATCATATCAAAACAATAATAACAAATAAAAAATTATAAGTGGATAATAGAGAACATATTGTGCCCTACAGAAGGGATCGTCACAGAATTTTGTAATGACTTCTGGGTATAAAAAAATGAACTATATATTTGTACAAAACGAGTATAGAAACTAAATTTTGTTAAGTTCAATTCCAAACTGCAATTAAGTCAAGTTTAGATCGTCACACAAATGGAAGGATATCAACTAAAACATATAATGCTATTGTTTTACTACATGATGCGTAGGACCACTATTTCTGTGTGTTGCAAACATCCAAACAAACTCGCCATACATACCACACAAAGAAGGTGTAGGGTATTAAAATATATGACAGAAGAAACATTAACACGTACAATCATAAAAGTTCATTACAAAAGATTTTTGACATTTGCAAATATAAAAGAAGTTAGCCTAGACAATGGCGGTATATTTCATATACATATTTATCTAGATATATATGAATAAGAGGTTTTGCACTTGTTATTCAAATCCAAAAGATCGTTACTGCTTTGTTAGTCGAGTGATATTTTTAATATTATAGATCGTTATAATGAAACACAAAAAAAAAAGCATACCCGGAAAACGAAATATACTACCGGCTCTCTAATTACAACAATTGCTTTCAGGCGCACTATCACGCAATGTGTTGAAGGGATTGGATTAAATATGGCGAGATCAGCTGATAAGGTTAAATCTAAAATTGTATTGGACTGGAAGACAGCAATAACCGAATACTCTTCCCGTGATAAACTCTGCATTATGTGGGCACCTGGCCTCTCGCGGTAATAGTCATTGTAAGAGCAAATGAACTTGCTTTAAAGGGTAGCGAACTCGGGGAAGTTAACCTGACGAGGGCCGAATTTAAAAGATATGTGAGTGAAATAATGAAATGAATATGCAAAATTGGACGAACGGATTCAGACGTATATAGAGCCTGTGGAGAGTACATTGAAACGCTGGACTGCTTTATCTGTTATTTAAATGTCATCGAAACTAGATCCACATATCTTGGAGACATTGTTATTTCAAATACTACAGCCCTCATGATAATTGATTGGAAAATTCGAAGAAAAAGCATCCAGAACACTGAGTTGTTGACAATTGGACGATGATATAGATCGCTTTATAAGATTTTTTTTCACCAACTCAAAATGAGAGCTCAACAGGTCCGATTGCGACCTGATTAATTGTATATACTCATTTCAAACTAACCCAACTTCAAGATAGTAATCACTTTTTTTTAAATTTTGTAGTGTTAAGCCCCTAATTGATTTAAATCCTTGTTAAATCAGGATAGATATCATTCCGATCTGGAAGCTACTTCCTTTGTCTATCCTTCTCTTAATTCAGAATGACCACAATCTTTCTAGAGTTTCCTACTGTTTAGGACACTCTTAGTTGAAAATCCGGATTACTGTCCGTAGGAGCTTTATAAATACAGCCGGTTTTCAAGAATTATATCTCTGGTTATAGGACTTCCTGGTATTTCGCCCAAAGAAACCACTTCTAATCTAATGCAACAGATGTTTCATGAGTCTGATTGCCTGCTTTAGAAGCACAACACATCATTCGTTGGCACACAACATCAGTTTCACCTGGTTGTGGAATCAACCGAGGTCTTCGCACAGACCGGGGTTATGTGTAGTGTGGCGTGGAATTCGTCCGATTGCTCACTAATAATCTTAATTGTATTAATATGGTTGATGAGCACGGAAGCCAGCCTGTGTTTTACTAAGTTGGATATATTGCCCTTAATTGTTATATTGCCTTCTATCGACTTAGTATAACTAATTGCTTTCATTAACGTTCCCATGCATGTCTAAATATGACCTCCAGTAGACAAGATGTCGAAGTGCTTTACGTGAACACCTGTTGCGTTGACAGGAGTGGTCTTTTTCATCTACTGGGTGAGCTTCTTTGACGACTCATCACCGCCATTTTGTGTATCTTACACGCAGGTGTCAAGTTTTGTACATAGCTCTTCGGGTCCATGTACAAGCACTTTGTTCAGCCCAAGCTCAATCAAACCCCGACAAGGTGGAGACAATTATTAGTTTAGAGTCAATAGACAACGTAACATCAAACATGATTGATGTTATGACGAATACTCATATCCCTAGAGCATTCTCATCATCCTAAGGGTCACCCAATGCTTTATTTGAGCTCTTAAGTCGCCAAACCACACTACTGAGGTGGCTCTGTAGTTTCGACAACAGCACCTAGGGATGTAATTGGTAGTTCGAAACACAGATCAATATTCAATAATGCTATGAAGAATGCTACATCCCTAAAACATTTTCATTATCTAAAGACTCACTCCAGTGCATTTCTTAACCTCTTGAAGCCGGGCAACCGCACTACTGATATGGTTCAGTAGGTACGTAATTAGTGGATCCAAGTACGGATCCACACTCAACCATCAAGGAAAATCACAGCACCTAGGGATGTAATTGGTAGTTCGAAACACAGATCAATATTCAATAATGCTATGAAGAATGCTACATCTCTAAAACATTTTCATTATCTAAAGACTCACTCCAGTGCATTTCTTAACCTCTTGAAGCCGGGCAACCGCACTACTGATATGGTTCAGTAGGTACGTAATTAGTGGATCCAAGTACGGATCCACACTCAACCATCAAGGAAAATCACAGATATATTAATGATTAAGGTATACTAGCTCAACCCATCATCTCACAGCCATCTCAAGTATTACACCGCAATTACAACACAGAATCATTCATCAGATGTTACATCATCTAATACCCAATCCTTGCATTAACAGCTCAAATCCAACATTTTTTTAATCCACAACCCTGTGGTTTGTACCGCTTATGGAAACTAGGAGCGGTAACAGAAACTTTTCCAAAAAATTTATATTTCACTGTTTATCAATCTTTTAACTAAGCACCTCTTTCCGCAAATTTTTGGGTTTAAATCACAACCACTACGTATATCCCTGCAAGAAAAACCAATGTATTTTTATGGACCCCCACAAGAATATATATTCAGAGTTCCTTAAAAAATTCGAAGTCTCCCTAGTTATGTTCATCTGTCTGTTGAAATCACTATGAAAATTCCTTAAAATCTTCGCTTAATATATCACTAAGTTGTTCCTTAAAGAAATAACACAACTACTTACCGATTTCTTTCACGTCTGAAGTTAAATGTACCAATTGTTAAATTATCTAAAAAAATAAAATAAAACAACCAAAGAACCCCTTTTTTAATAATTTCCCATATTGAGAAAAATGTGTACGTTAGCGGAATAAATTGATTTGAAATAAGAATTTAATTTTTTAGTAAATTTTTTGTTTGTAATCAAAGGTACGTTTTCATAAATCATGTTTCATATACACACATACAACGTTTAAAGATGCTGTTGCTGTATGATGGAAAAAATTAACATTGCAGCTATCGAATGTTAATAAAACAAAAATTCCGTTTCCTGGCATAAAACCGATAAAGCCACAACACGCACACAAACAAACAGACATATATATGGCGAGCAACAGCGGAAATACGGAAAAAAGCATACTTATCTTGGAAAAACCCCCCAAAAAATAGTTTAGAACGATACAATTTGGATAGGAAAAGCAAAATACCAAAATGTAATTACCCAATAAACATAAAATCTGAAATTATGAAAATCTTGACTTTGATATCTATAAGAAAGTTTTATAAAGAAACTATATTTAACAGTTAAAAGTTCATTTAAAAAATAAGCGGACAGGTGTCTGTTACTTTTATTGAAAATCGGCCCCTATAGGGAATAAACGGCTAAAAACTATATTTCGGTACTTTTTTTGCATCCCATGTATTTTTTAAACGAGTGAACATTCAAAAATTATTTTTGGGCTCCTTCATAACTTAACGAAAAAATAAAACTATGAATTCAGTATTTTTAGGATATTCGGACGTTTAAGGGTTGAAAATTATACCTATTTTTGGTACTTTTTTCATAAAACATTGTTTCCTATGTATTGATTTGTAAATATGAATGAATACTTAATGATGGGCTCCCACTACGATATTGCAACTTTTTCTAATAAAATGTTTATTTCTTCGATATGGAGAAAAAGTACCAAAAGGGGGAAATTTGATTTTATTCAACCTTACTGACCCAATTTTAATAAATTTGGAGAAATTACATTCATGCAAGTTGGCATATCATAGTCGAATAGAGTATTAAAAACTATAAGAAACTACATTATTATTTTTTCGCGGTTGGTTAAAAAGTTCACGCACCAAATGTCTGTCTGTCTGTTTTTTAAAATCAGTTTTTTGAAGGCTCCATATGTCTTCGGAATACAAATCTTAGATAATTAATTTAAATATGCTTTTAAGTATTTAGTTGTTTAAAACCAGTAAAATCGGTCCATAAGAATCGGAGATATGGTCAAAACAAATATTATCAACAAATAACTTTTTATGGACTTTTTGATTTAGGGATGTAAAATAGTATATATGCGAAAAATCAAAAAGTTCGGAGATATAGGCAATGATGAGTCGCGATGTGTCAAAAATATACTTCTAGGTAGAAATGACCATATATAAATATTTTAATCTTATAATTCAAAAAATAAAAAATTTTAAAAAATTTGGTTTATATTAGAAATTGGGGTTGGTGCGTGATGTTTTTGATTTCAAATGACATAAAAAAAATATTTTCAATAATTATACAACATTGACCACCTCGTGGTGGTATGTCAAAAATTTCGCCAAATTAGTTATATCCCTAATGTACATACCTATTGTATGTATATAACTATGTGGTTTACCTTTGTATTAAAATGATAAAAAAACAAAATAAAATTGTAGAAAAATGACATCGATAAAATGTTTTTGACATAAAGTTCACACACAAAAACTCAATATATACAGCAATATGTGTCGAAATGGTGAAAAAAAAACATGAATATAAATAAATGTTGTTTGATGAAAAACAGGATAACAAAGGTGGAAAAAAATGATATGTATACAGGGAATATATTCGAGTCATATTGACTTTGTCACTCTGTTTGTAACTCACCGAAATTTTGCTTGTAGACTTACAAAAGTATATATGTACAATAATGGGTGCTTTTACGATACCAAGACAATCGAATAATGTTAGCCCTATCAGACATATAATCCTTTTTACAGAAAATCAGCTTGTAGTTAATTAAATATTTAAAAATTATGGTGTTAAGACAGAATTTGACAAATATGTATTATTATAATAACTTAGTCACTTTGTCAAACTATGTTGAGTTCGTTCCATACTTGACCCCATGAAAAACCCTATTCAGGATAAACCTTAAATGGTGGATGGGTAAATGAAATTCGACATAGTCGCATATAAGACTCTTACTTGTTATACCCTACACCACTATAGTGGGAAGGATATTATGCGTTTGTGCTGATGTTTGTAACACCCAAAAATATTGGTCCTACACCCACCTTAAAGTATACCAATCGGTTCAGAATCACTCCCTGAGTCGATTAAGTTATGTCCGTCCGTCCGTCTGTCTGTCTGTGTGTCCATGTAAACCTTGTGCGCACAGGTCGCAATTTTTGAGATAATTTGATGAAATTTGGAACATGCACTTCTCTTGGTCCAAGGACGAAAGATATTAAAAATGGTTGAAATCGGTCCATTATTTCACCTAGCCCCCATACAACCGGACCCTCCGAAAAGGGCTTTTGACCTCATAATTATGTTAAATGATCTACTATCTCTACAAAAATTGGAAAAATTTAGTTTTATATACGTCTTAATAATCCTAGTGATTTTCGTAAAGATCGGACATTATTTGACCCTAGCCCCTATACAAAGTCCCCCTCAGAAAATGACTTGAATGTCCACAATTCACTTATAAACACTAGTATCACGATGAAATTTGGTAAAAATGAGTTTTGTATAGACATAATTCCCAACAATAAATTTTATAGGGATCGGCCTAAGTTTTGCCCTAGCCCCATATAACCAGACCTTCCGATTTGGGCCTTTTATATCATAACTTTGTCAAATATACTACTATCTCTCCAAAAATCGGCACAACTAAGTTTGATATAATTATAAATAATACTGTCGATTTTTATAATAATCGAGCATTATCTGACCCTTTCCCCCATACAAAATCCCCTTCAGAAAATGACTTGAATGTCCATAATTCATTTATAAACATTAGTATCACGATGAAATTTGCCACAAATAGATTTTATATAAACATAAATGTCGACATTAAATTTTATAAGGATCGGACCAATTTTTGCCCTAGCCCCCATACAACTGGACCTACCGATTTGGGCCTTTTAGCTCATAACTACGACAAATATACTACTATCTTCCCAAAAATTGACACAACTAAGTTTGATATAATTATAAATAACACTGTCATTTTTCGCCATGATCGGAAATAAAAAATTTTAAGAAAACAAATAAACACACAAACATATAAACATACAAACACACAAACAAACATTCATTTTTATATAGTATGTATGTATATAGATAATTCCCAATAATACATTTTATAAGGATCGGCTCAATTTCTGCCCTAGCCCCCATACATCCGAACCTTCCGATTACGGCCTTTTATCTTTTAACTACGTCTAATATACTACTATCTATCCAAAAGTCGGCACAATGTGGTGATGTTTGTAACACTCAAAAATATTTGTCCTTATTAAGCTATGTGCGTCTTTGTGGCCGTGTAAACCTTGTGTGCACTCAACAGATCACAATTTTGAATATAATTTGTTAAAATGGGTCACATACTATTCTCTGGATCCAATGACGAAGGCTGTTGAAAATGATTGAAATCGGTCTTTCATTTCTCCTAGTCAGCATACAACCGTACATGAACAGACATTATTTGGAACCTATATAAGATTAACAGAAATGCTTCAGTATTGAAATTAATCACATTTAATATTCGCAATTGGTGTAGGGTATCATATGGTCTCCCACGCCCGACTATAATTTTTTACTTGTTTTTTACTTGTTTCTTTTATGAAATAGAAAATTTAAAAACAATTGTAGATATGTTCCGAGATGATGGTATTTGAAATACTAAAAACATTACCATAAGCTAAACGAAAGCATGAATCCTATCCCTGCAAACATTTATTATTGCTAAACTCATTAGGAAGTATTCATGAGATAATACGATTGAATTATGATTATTGTGATCTTTCTTCGGGAAAAACTGTTTCTCATGAAAACGTCCTCTATGAGAGATGTTACGAGATGATGGTATTTGAAATACTAAAAACTTGACCATAAGCTTAAAGCAAGTATGAGTCCTATCCCTGCAAACATTTGTTATTGCTGAACTCACTAGGAAGTATTCACATGGTAAAGCGGTTGAATTATTATTATATACTGATCTTTCTTCGGGAAAATTGTTTCTCCTGAAAACGTCCTTTATGAGACACGAATGTCGAGAGTTTAACGTGAACACCTGCCTTGACGGCCTAATTCCACGGTGGTCTTTTCCATCCACTGGGTAGACTTTGAATTCTTCAATGAAGAACTCAGGTAGCAATTTTTGTACATGGCTGAGCCGGTCCATGTACAAGCACTTTTTTAAAGAACTCGAGCTATCTAATCTCTTGCCATAGTAGCCCCGTTGCCGAATGACAGGCAGCATGGGATCAATCCCAATGCAAACCCCGACAAGGAAAAAGCAATCACTGGTCTAAAGTCAATAGAAGGGGGTGACAAGTCCCAACATCAGGTGAAATCAATCTTCCGGTAAGCCAGAAGTTGACCACCCTTATGATGTCATGAAAGATTGCATTATTCAAAATGCAATCCCCATCATCCAATAACCCATTCCTGTGCATTCCTTAACCACACTACTGAGATGGCTCTGTTGTTTCGGCAACAGCACCTAGAGACGTATTTGGTAGCTCGAAATATCCAGCCAATAAATCAGGATCCCTCTGTATGTCAGATATTTAGCATTTGGATATATCAGTCCTTAAACCAACATTCTCTCATCGCGATTTGGGTTTCAACCACAGCCACTACGTGGATCCCGAAGGAACCTCAACCAATTGACCGGTCAGGACTAGATCCTGTGGGCAACCGGCCACCCGTAGTGCCAGATTATATGGTGCTCTGGTTAGACCCCATGCTAAATCATTCCAAGGCGAAGTCGAGGATACATTTGACATCACCAGTTTATAGTCCCGGCTGACTAGAGATACTGGTAGCATCTCTTTACCCGGGATTGCAATACTCCATGATGGGCATTTCATCATGGAAACATGCCCCGGGAGGTCCTTTATGTGACATTTGGAAGTGTCTTCTAGAAGATATCTAGAAGTTTTTTTTTTTTAAATTTGTAAAATCTTCCAATTGACATACAGAAGTGACTTAAACGTGCGCAACAAGAAGATAGAAGTTTCTAAACAAAGTATTTTACTTTTTAACTACCTAGCAAAAACTTTCATTACCACATAATGAGTTAAAATGTTAAAATACTACTATATGTAGTATTCATTGTTAATGTTAATAGATAAGTAGTTACAACCGAAAGTCATTACCGAGTTTTTGCTGGTTATTTTAACATGGTGATGTCATTAGAGTACCTACCACAATCGCTTATAAGTAATTAGAAAAATCAGTCAATGTAGATAGCGTGAAAAAACGTATACATGTTCTATATCTTCACGCAGAAGCTGACTAATGAATTAGAAAGTATTTATATAAGACATGATTAATAAGACGTTATTAAAGTACCTCTATGTAATCAGAACGATATGTTGTAGTCATTGAAAAGTATGTTAATAGGTAAATGGTAACAATTCCAAGTCATTACCAAGTTTTTGCTGGGTAACAATCATCCAGAAGTGAATTAAACGTATACGTTCAGGTGGTAAAATTTGTTTCGCAATATTGTGAAGATGTTTAACTCATGCTCCTCTTCAACCTAATCTAAGGACAGGTCCGCATCAATAGATCTATTCTTACAAAATTCAAAAAGAACTTTATTTAAAGGGAATCAAATTATTCTAAACAAATTGCAAACAGCATGACAAACTTATACCGTGACAACTTAACCCAGTAATGGTGAAGGGTGTTAAAATATACTCCAACATTAAAAAAAAAAACGTTATACATACACGGCAAAAAGATTTTTATGTATGAGATTGATGTCTATCATATACATACAGACATACATATTGTGATGAAAAACAAATGCCTTTTGATTTTATTGAAATATATATATCAATCGCTTTATTTCAATAAATTTTATTTTAAATGTTTCTCCATTTGTCTCCTGGATTTTGTTTTTTTTTTCCGCTATTCTATTTTTATTGAATTTCCGTATATTTTTTTAAGTATTTAATGCTTTGTTTTTTTGTGTATATATTGAGTTATGCCAATTTTTTTTGGCAGCCTACGGAAAAAAGGCGAATTATACACGGAGTAATACAGTGAGACGATTGCTATTTTATACAACGATTTTATTGCACTTGGTGAAAAACAAGGTATGACTCTACTAATATATCATACATAACTATGAAATTTTTTTAAGGTTTTATGAAAGTTGCTGTCTAATTTGTATTGGATATATTACTTATCTTCTGCTCCACTGTCTTCTGTTAAACTTTTTTTTTAAACAAAAACACATTACTCCAAAATCACGTAACCACTTAAATTTAAAATTTATATGCTTTTTCATACCCTACACCACTAAAGGTTTGTTGGAGGATCAATATGTATGTTTCTAATGACCGTTTTCGGGGGAGTTTTCCCGTTTTTCCTACCGAGCGCGTTCCCGGGTGGCGGATAGGTGGTGGTGATGGACCATCTGTCCGCCCCCAGTTTTAGTTTCACTCAAGCTGAGGGAGGGCAGATTGTCCACCACCTGGGAATATTATATTCCCCGCGGACCAAAAAAAAACTGGAAAAAATACAACACGGAAAATAAAAATAAAAAGATGAAAGTTACGGTGCAGGGCCTAAATAACCCAGTACCGGCGGCAAGTGTTGATCCACTCGCGAGTCACGTGTTGTCGTCATCCTGCCTCCGTGGCGGACAAAGCGTCAAGTGTACAGCATGCCATTGGCAAAAACATAGGGGTGAAAGAGAAGGATGCACTCGGAGAGAGCTCTAAGCTACCTCAGCCTTTAAATATAGGTGAGGGTTCCGACTCTGAATCCTCAAATGATAATAACAACACCATTATAGCAAATCTCAAAAAGGATGAAGTAGAGCAAATGATGAAACAGGTGAGTGATAGCATAGCTAAACCACCTATTACTAAGAAAAGACTATCTGGAGCACGGAGGATGAAGCTCAAAAAGATGCTTCAGGAAATCATAGTTAGTCAATCCAACGACACTCCAAAGGAAAAATCGGACTCTTTCACAAGATCTGAGGCAAAGAGTATCAGGTCTCCCGAAGAGTTGAAAACTGAGAATAAACCTAAGAAGAAAAAGAGCTCTCCGTCTTCTAATACACAGTCGAAGCCAAGCCATACTTCGCTCAAAGGAACCTCAAGTCAGAATCCTGAGAGTAAGGGTGTCAACGCCAAAATAGATATTCCGAAGACGACGACGTCGGCGAAATCAACCTCGAAAGTACGGGTATCTCAAAAGAACCCCCGAAAAGCGCGGAATGAGAGATTAGACAGTGGATAAGGAAAAGAGCCGCCATCTGGTAATCCGACAGGCAAAATTCCAATAGACCAACAGAGTAAGCTAGAAGATCTGGTGAACAATAAGATAGTGAACCACGCAATCGCTTTAAAGGGCAAACAACCAATAGAGAGCGTGAGCTGCGAGTTCATCATGGGCGTGATGTTGATGAGGTTGGCAACTCACCAACGTGTTAGCACCCTAAAGAACTTGGTGGAAAGTATCCCTTCTCCCTGCGACTGCGCAAAGCTGGGACTGGCAAAGAAGAGCGAGCTTCCGGTGCTCTTAAAGTCCACTGTCTACATAAAAGGATGGGGCAGTAAACTGGCTAATGAACGTATACTGGAAATTCTTGGTGGTCAAAATGCTGAGCTGGCCGTGGAAAAATGAGACGTCTTTTACAGGAAAGATGAACCTGAGGGAACTTTATTTGTAATAGGTATCGACCAGAAATCTATGGCTAGGAATAAAGGTAGAGCTTACTTCGCTGCATATTCAAAATTGGGAAGGTGCCGATTGTAAGGACTGTTACAACAAGTCTCGAAAAGGACACTAAAATACCTAACACCACAGCATCAATAGCAACTACTGATAACGTTAAAGAGTCAAATCCTAAAAACGAGGAAGGTACCACTAACTCGCCAAAAGAAGGTGCAGCTGACCTTTCCAAAATTGGGGAGGCGCCGATTGAAAAGGATATCAAAACCGGCCCCGATAAGGACACTAAAATACCTGAGACACTGATTAGAAGATTCTTAGGAATTACGTTCAGGAAACTTAGTTTCTGAACACTGAAAAATAATTCATTCAGTTCCTTATTTTTTCATGATAAGGAGCTCACAACAGGCCCTATAGTGGCATAGGTGTATTTCTTCAGATTTGATGTAGTATACATCCTCCTATCAACCTACCTACCTACCTAATGCCTAAATTTGTGTATACATACATATGTCGTATTACTCATATTAATATGTATATTAACACACAACCCAATTTGTTTTTGGAATGAATTTGTTAAAATCAATGATGATCAAATATTGTCCAGCAATCCACAGTGGTGCGGATTTCAAAATTGATATTTAAAAATTTTACCATACATTGGTCACTTTTTTTGTAAATATATTATAGGCTTCGTCCCTGGCACAATAGAAGATCAAGTACCAAATTTCATTGAATTATGTATATTCAAAATCGATTACAAGTTTTACATGGATGGACAAACATAGATGAATTGACTCAGAAAATGATTCCAATCCGATAGCTTATCAAACGAGTTCAAGATTAATCCAGGGCTACCGCAAGGCTCTGTTCTTTCCCCTAACCAATTTCGTATCTTCATAAATGACCTTCTATGCCAAACTTCCAACTCTATCTACTCTTTTGCTGATGACAGCAATATCTGCCATTCTTATTCATTCACTTATAAGCCAACCCCTCTAGAGATTGGGGCAATGAGGCGCAATATGAATGAAAAGCTTAATCACGACTTGTTAAAAATCTCTGAATTGGGTCGTGTTAACAAAGTCGATTTTAACACCCGCAAGACTCGATGTTATTTTTAATACATAAACGCTTGCCAGATATTGGTGTTCCATCTATATATATATATATATGGGTGGTGTAAATATTAAGAAATCAGAAACTCTTGATGTTCTGGGCATGAAAATACAGTGCGATGTCCGCTGCACTAAACACATTTTTCAAGTGTCGAAAGAAGCATTCAAGTGTCCCGGTTTTTTAAAACGTTGTAAGGCACACTTTACTCCATCTGATCTTCTTACTATTTACACCACTTATATCCGAATGAAAATGGAATACAACTCTCATATATGGGCCTGATCTTCGAAGCATATTTTGGAGCTACTCGACCACGTACAGGAGAGGGCGAAGGTACATATCGGTGACAGAAGGGTATCCAACTCTATTGATTCACTGGAGCACCGTCGCAACGTGGGGCGTGTTTCAATGTTCTATCGATATCTTCTGATATTAGAGAATTTGTTCCCGATATTCTTGCGTATATTCTTGCATAACACATGTCTTTCTTCAACAACACGCCCATTTGTGGTAGATCACAACACACTACAGGGAAAAAAAAGTCCCCTTTCATAGATTTTCATACAGGTTACTAGGTTCAATCTATATATACAAAATTCTAACGTTACTGACTTACTGACTGACTGATTTATTATCGCACGGCCTAAACGGTTGTATTTCATAAATTTTCTATCAATAATGATAGATTCTTGTCTCAATATTACAAGAAATTCAAAAACTATCAGTTGGAGAACGAACATGTAAGAGAAAGTCCCCTTTTATAGATTTTAGTTAAATAAGGATGGATCATGTTAAATTTTCAACCAGAAATTCCTCTCATACAGATTTGTATACATTCAGAAATAAGGATGGATCATGTTAAATTTTCAACCAGAAATTCCTCTCATACAGATTTGTATACATTCAGAAAGCTGTGTGTCCAATTTTGTGTTTTTAGGTTCAATATTATAGAAAACTCAAAAAGTACCTATTGAAGAACGAAAAAGTACCAAAAATTCCCCTTTTATAGGTTCTCATTTACTCCGGGCTCTACGTGCTTAATTTCATGTTTTATGTTCAATATTATAGAAAACTCAAAAAGTACCAAAGAGTCCCCTTTTTATAGATTCAATATTACAGGAAATTAAAAAAGTACCTTTTGAAGAACGAAAAAGTACCAAAAAATCCCCTTTTATACGTTCTCACTTACTTTTTTAGATTCACATTTACTCTGGCCTCTACATTCTCAATTTCATGTTTCTAGGTTCAATATTATAGAAAATTCAGAAAGTACCCTTTAAAGTACCAAAAATTACCCTTTTATCGGTTCTCATTAAATCCGAACTTCAATTGCTTAATATCATGTTTCTAGGATCATATTATAAAAAACAGAACAAGTACCAGTTAAAAAACGAAGTTCCAAATAACACCCCACTGGTATATTTAGTGCTACTAAATCTATCAATTTCTCCAAATTTATTAAAATTTGGTTAGTGAGTTTGAATAAAATCAAATTTCCCGTTTCCCCCCTTTTGGTACTTCTTTCTCCCTATTGAAGTAATAAACATTATATTACAAAACGTTGCAATATCGTAGTGGGAGCCCATCATTGAGTATCCAATCACATGTTAATACAAATCAGTACATATAAACCAATGTTTTATGCAAAAAGTACCAGAAATAGGTACAATTAAACGTCCGAATATCCAAAAAGTACTAAATTCGTATTTTTATATTTTGAAGGAGTCAAAAATATTTTTTGTATGTTCATTGGTTTACAGTTTTTACCCGTTTATTCCCTAAAGAGGCAAAAAGTACCAGTCACCTGTCCGCTTATTTTTTAAATGAACGACAATAAACTTTAAACTGATTTTGTATCTTTTCTAGTTTAGGAGATATGAGGTTACCGTGTTTACCCGTTTTTACCCTTTTTTACCCCCGAATTTCCAAAAATCCGGTCTTAGTGGATCTTTTTGGTGAGAGACCAATCTCCTGTCCAAATTTCATCGCTTTAGCTTTAACCCTTTAGGCTGTGCGTTGATGAATCAGTCAGTCCGTCAGTCAGTGAGTCAGTAACGTTAGAATTTTATATATATAGATGAACAGAAATCATATTACGAACGTAGATCTTTATCAGTCCACAATTGGTAATAACTCCAATATAAGGTTCACTTCCGAAAATCACTTACATGTACATAACTAATTACGATATAAATATATCGGAATAACATTGGATATAAATATGTTTCTTCTATATATGTATATCACTTTGCAAAATAGTTTTTCAGATCGGTCCATAATTGGTCATAGATCCTATATAAGGCCCACAACTACTAATGTACTCATATTTCAATATAAAAATTAAATTTATTGGAATATAATTCGCCATACATGTGTATATAAATCACAAAGTGTAATTTTTTTCCGGATTGGTTTATAATTAGTCATATCTCCTATACAAGGTCCACTTCCGAAATTTACCTAAAAATACATATTACATTGACAAAGATATAGCTATAAAATTCGACATAAGTATATTTTATGCATAAACAAATCATTCTGCAAAATTTTTCCCGGATCTTTTAACTTTGAGCCACATGTTCTGAAATCCCAAAGCTGGGATCAGAAAACGAAAAGCATGATATACTTACATCCATGCAATATATAAGCAGGAACCAAACACCTATTATATACAGAGTAACCTGTAAATATTGAGACTGCTCCACACACTCCAGCAAACAATAATTAATATTCGTATGCAAAATTTACAAAGTGCGTATGATGACCTATGATCAACCATGTTAATCAAAAATTGTTTTTTAATGTTATATGTTTTTATAACACCATTATAAAAACCTATAACTGCGTATATGATGGGTGTATTAAAAAAGCCGATTGAATAGTAAAATAGTTTTTAAAATTGGATTTCTGTGTTTTAAATAAAACGAAAAATATTCTTGCGCTTTTATAATTTACACGAAATTATTGTTTATTTGAATGAATATTAAATAACTGCTGGAAAAACTGCACAAAAACAGTATATATAGCGTAAATTGTAAAGTGATCATTAACCCATTACTACCTTACGTAGATCGCCCACGGCGATCTACGTAAGGTAGAAATATGAAATTTGGATATGACAGTTTGCTTGTGTATATAAACCGATTTCAATTAAAAAAAATTTTCTATCTTGCCTTGTTTGGATTTTAGAAGACGTTACGTATACGTAACAGTGGGCATTACCCACGAATTTTTGTCTCTTAAGTATTTTAAGTAAAAGTTACATATTTTTACAAAGAAATTGTAAAAAAACTGGTTAATTATTAAGTTTTAAGCTTGGATTAGCTAATTTGGTGTATCATACTAAATTTTTTCATATAAAATTAAAAATTGTTTAAAAGTATAAAATTTTAATTTGTGGAATTTTGTAATTTCTGTAATGTCAATTAATGAATTTAAAGAAATGTGTATACATATTTTCTTGCAGCAACAGATATATTGATTAACGTTACACATTTTGCATACATTTACCAAAGGTCCTTGGCACTAGTATCCTTGCAATTTCCCTAATATCCCAAGAAAATGGTAATAATTTTCAACCGATATTTAATTTTTGAAGGATAATTGCAATTATATTCCGATTTTCTAGTAAAAATATATATTTAAGATTCGCCAACTGTGCCTTGAACAATTTCTAATGCGGTCAAATGGCATATCCTTTACAGAAATTCTTAAAAAATTTAAAATATCCACAAAAGGACGATTTAATAGAAACATTTACATTAAAAATATATTGCTTGTCATCAAATATCAATATTTCAAGAAAATATGTTGTTTTTTATTACGTTAAAAACCCATTCCTCTGATAAAAAACTATTTTTGAGGCAGATTTCATAAAAAAGTAAGCAAGTTGTTCATTATTTATATCGTATGTAGAGTGGAACAAAAAGTACTGAGAACTGCCCACTGTTACATATACGTAACACTTTTATCATCCTCTTTATAAGTCTCCGCAAGGACATGATATATGTTTGTAAACAATTAGGTAATAAACATTAATTACTTCTTTATAAGTTTACGTCAGAAACTTTTTTTTAAAAACTAACTACATAGAAGTTATTAACATTCTAAGAATTCATTCCTCGAAAAATATGACTTTTTGCAGGTTTATGAAATAGGCACTTTACAAAATAACCCAAAAATACAATTCTATAGGCAAAAATTACTTAAATTCGATTTATAATCGTTAAGAACATGTTAAGTTAACCTATCCACCAGAAAAAAGTAACTTTGCATTTTCCATTTCTGTGCATTTCGAGTCCAAATTTGAATTAATTTGCGTTACATATATGTAACTGTGGGCATTAATGGGTTAAATTCAATAAAAAAAGAATTCATTAAAGATAGATAATAAAGTATATGTCTGTGGGAAAAGTTTTATATTGGCGATATAGGATATAAATGTAATATTTATGAAATTTCCATATAAACTACATACAATTTTTCTCATGTATGGTAATCTTTGATTTTAAATATTTGTTTAAACCATGTTCATGTTGCAAACAACATTATTGTGTTTAAAATGTATTTATTACATTTAAAAAATGATTGTTTTTGTTTTTTTTCTTTTTGCAAACCAGAGATTGTAATTGAAAAACGTAAGCGAAAAATAACAATAATTCCATTTTAAACACTTCCTGTTTGTTAAGTAATAAAATTGTTGTTTTTTTATTTTTATTTTACGTGATTTTTCGTACGTTTTTCTCGATTTTGCAAATATTTACATTTACACTTCCCTGAACACTTAACAATGCACTTTAATAAAGTTCAAAATATGAAGAGAACAAATATATTTTTATTTTTTCTTTACTGTATAAAATTGTACTCTATGCTTAACAAGTAAGAAAGTAAAAATGGTCAAGTGTAGACTACAGAACCCTACAATCGTCTTTAAATATTATCTAGAGATAAAAAAACGTTAATATTATTAATGTGTAAAATTGCTCGAAGGGCCTAAAGTACATGAAAATCCACTTATTGGATTTCCATACTTTTGCTTTATCTGAGAGATATTAGATTCAACTAGTTATCACAAACCTGAAGCTAAGCTGCATAATACCATTCTTATCCATAGTGTTGTTATTAAGAACATGGTCCAATCTCCAACGTTTGCAAATAATGCAATGTTCGGTAGTACCCACTGTAAGTCAAAGAGTACTTGATTGATCTTGTTGAAAATTGTGTAGGTAGGTAGGTTGATAGGAGGATGTATACTATATCAAATCCGAAGAAATACACCTAGGCCAATATCGGGCCTGTTGTGCGCTCCTTATCATGAAAAAAAGGGAACAGAATGAATTATTTTTCAGTGTTCATAAACTCAGTTTCCTGAACGTAATTCCTAAGAATCTTCCAATCAGTGTTAGTCAGGAATTTTATTACCGGAATAACATCACTTCCAAGATACTTGAATCTAACTTCGACGAATGCCTGGCTGTGGTAAAGAAAGTGCTCCAGAGTTTCACTGTCCTCTCCACATGCTCTACATTCGTCTGAATTCGCACGTCCAATTTTGCATAGATGTGCTCGTAATCCTGTGTGTCCACTCAGAATACGTACCATCATACTAACTTCAGACTTGCTCATTTTGAGGAGATTTTTCGTCTTGCTCTCATCAGGGTCACCCCATAAGATCTTCGTGGTTCTACCCACTGTTTCATTATTCCAAGAGGCCTTATGGGATTCTCTCACCCATATTTTTAGTTCAGCTTTTGTTGCGTCGAATGGTTTCGCGTTTGTCAGGTTAACTGCCTCGAGCTCCCTACCCTTTAAAGCTATTACATTATTTTCGTTACTATTACATTCTTTCGTTACCGACTACTCCCGAGTGGGCTGGTACCCATAAAATGTGAACTTTACCTCTGGGAGAGTATTCAGTTAAAGCTTTCTTACAATCCAATACGGTCTTAGATTTAGTTCTATCGCCTGAAATCGCCCTAATTGCCTTCTGGCTATCGGTAAATATATTAAGCGCTGTGGGTGTCATATTTATTCTAATCCAAATTACGCATTCCGTTATTGTTCGTACTTCTGCCTGGAAGCTTGTGTTATTATTTGGTAAACGGTGGTATATTTCTGTTTCTGGAACCCCAGCCCCACTTTGTCTCCCAATTTAGAGCCATCCGTATAACAACAGATTCCTACTGGTATTTGCTCTAATATTCCGCTTGACCAAGACATTCTATCTGGGATCAGCGTTTCAAAGTTTCCGACATATTCTGTGTCTGGTATACGATCAGGTACGTCCGATGATTGTGTATAACCTTCCGATGTGTCCAGTTCACATTGATGACGTGTCCTATAACCGCTTTTGGCCAGGTTCGCCTAAAGTAAAGAGCCGTTCGGCTGTAAGCGCCGCCTCATATCTTAAATATGTATCAATGGGTCTAATATCTAGCAACGTTTCCAGAGCCTTGGTTGAAGTAGTACACATGGCACCACTTATACCCAAGCAGCATGTACGCTGAACTCCTTGTAGTAGTTTGATATTGCACTTTTTGTCTAAAGCAGTCCACCAGATTATTGAAGCATAAGCTAGAATTGGTCTAATTACACTTTTATAAAGCCAATTTGTCATAGTAGGACTAAGACACCATTGTGTTTAAACTACTATCAAAATTTCATCACGATCGCAAGACTTCGCGATACTTGTGGCAAAGTATTACTTATGACATATAATGCCTTGATATCGTTATTTCTTAATGTGTACTTTTCATTTCAGTAATTTTCGAAAGGAAACCTTATATGGAGGCTATGACTAAATATGGAACGACCCACGTTATTAAAATGCAAGGATAGGGGCGTTGGTTTATCGCTCTTCCAAATTTAGTACCAAACAGATGAATAAATTGTGGTAACAAACGCCTAAATAGTCGTTATATAGTTTTCTAAATCCATATATAGGACCACCTCCCAAAATTCATTTTAAATTTAAGACAAATGTTTTTAAAGCGAGATTTTAAGATTTGTAAAATAAAAATACATATAACGCTCTTACTGATCGTTAATTTGTTAATGAATGTAAGTGAAATTTATCGCGATGTGTGTTTTAAATTTCAAAATTTTCAATATTAAAGCAGCTTATTGAAATCATGTAACTAGTATTATAATATTTCCTATTAAAAATTGCAATCTGATGTCTAAATAAATAGAATGTATTTTCACTAGAAACTTAATATTCATTACAAGCAATATTTTATACATACATACATATGCATGTGTATGCAGAGTGCGTGTTTATCATGGCAAACGCTTTTTATAAAAATCTGTCTAGTCATATAAAAATAAATTACATTAAATACATTATTATTAACAAGAACACCCTTAACTATTTTAATCACAAACATAAGAAAAAGTATAACGTACACAATATGTGCATATAGTTACATGTTAAACAAGTAAGAAAGTATTGTCGGACGTGACCGACCATATGATACCCTACACCAGTTATGAATATTAAATGTGATTTATTTTTCCTAATAATTCATTGTTCCGATGGATGAAAAACTAATTTTCTGAAAGAGGCTAGGGGCAAATATGGACCAAGCCCAATAAAGTTTTGTAAATATATTTATATAATATTTATTTGTGCTGAATTTCATCGCGATATTTGTTTTTATAAGTTAATTTTGGACATTCAAGTAATTTTCTGAAGGGGACTTTGTATGGGAGCTAGGGTCAAATGAGGCCCTTTCGTTATGAAATTTGGCAAGGTCATCCAACTTAGTTGTACAGCTTTTTACCGATATACAGGTATAGTTAACATAATTATGAGCTAAGAAGCCCTTTTCTGTTGTATGGTGGCTAGGTAAAATAATGGACCGATTTTAACCATTTTCATTATCTTGAAAATTGCGACCTGTACCTTGAGCACAAGGTTTACATGGACAGCCAGCCAGACGAACGGACATAGCTTAATCGACTCAGAAATCAATTCTAAGCCGATTGGTAAGTATACTAAGGTGGGTATAGGACGAATATTTTAGTATGTTACAAATATCAGAAGAAACCCTCCCCAATGAAGAAATGTAGGGTATAAAAACATCCTGCAACAAACGAGTTGAAATTTTATATATTTTTTATGTTTAATTAAAACCTTTTTCCTTTGTTTTAAACAATACTTTTAACTTCGAAGTACATAGTAGGTCTAACAAACAAAGTTAGTTAGTTAGTCAGTTAGTTAGTTAGTTAGTTAGTTAGTTAGTTAGTTAGTTAGTTAGTAGTTAGTTAGTTAGTTAGTTAGTTAGTTAGTTAGTTAGTAGTTAGTAGTTAGTTAGTTAGTTAGTTAGTAGTTAGTTAGTTAGTTAGTTAGTTAGTTAGTAGTTAGTTAGTTAGTTAGTTAGTTAGTTAGTTAGTTAGTTAGTTAGTTAGTTAGTTAGTTAGTTAGTTAGTTAGTTAGTTAGTTAGTTAGTTTAGTTAGTTAGTTAGTTAGTTAGTTAGTTAGTTAGTAGTTAGTTAGTTAGTTAGTTAGTTAGTAGTTAGTTAGTTAGTTAGTTAGTTAGTTAGTTAGTTAGTTAGTTAGTTAGTTAGTTAGTTAGTTAGTTAGTAGTTAGTTAGGTTAGTTAGTTAGTTAGTTAGTTAGTTAGTTAGTTAGTTAGTTAGTTAGTTAGTTAGTTAGTTAGTTTAGTTAGTTAGTTAGTTAGTTAGTTAGTTAGTTAGTTAGTTAGTTAGTTAGTTAGTTAGTTAGTTAGTTAGTTAGTTAGTTAGTTAGTTAGTTAGTTAGTTAGTTAGTTAGTTAGTTAGTTAGTTAGTAGTTAGTTAGTTAGTTAGTTAGTTAGTTAGTTAGTTAGTTAGTTAGTTAGTTAGTTAGTTAGTTAGTTAGTTAGTAGTTAGTTAGTTAGTTAGTTAGTTAGTTAGTTAGTTAGTTAGTTAGTTAGTTAGTTAGTAGTTAGTTAGTTAGTAGTAGTTAGTTAGTTAGTTAGTTAGTTAGTTAGTTAGTTAGTTAGTTAGTTAGTTAGTTAGTTAGTAGTTAGTTAGTTAGTTAGTTAGTTAGTTAGTTAGTTAGTTAGTTAGTTAGTTAGTTAGTTAGTTAGTTAGTTAGTTAGTTAGTTAGTTAGTTAGTTAGTTAGTTAGTTAGTTAGTTAGTTAGTTAGTTAGTTAGTAGTTAGTTAGTTAGTTAGTTAGTTAGTTAGTTAGTTAGTTAGTTAGTTAGTTAGTAGTTAGTTAGTTAGTTAGTTAGTTAGTTAGTTAGTTAGTTAGTTAGTTAGTTAGTTAGTTAGTTAGTTAGTTAGTTAGTTAGTTAGTTAGTAGTTAGTTAGTTAGTTAGTTAGTTAGTTAGTTAGTTAGTTAGTTAGTTAGTTAGTTAGTTAGTTAGTAGTTAGTTAGTTAGTTAGTTAGTTAGTTAGTTAGTTAGTTAGTTAGTTAGTTAGTTAGTTAGTTAGTTAGTTAGTTAGTTAGTTAGTTAGTTAGTTAGTTAGTTAGTTAGTTAGTTAGTTAGTTAGTTAGTTAGTTAGTTAGTTAGTTAGTTAGTTAGTTAGTTAGTTAGTTAGTTAGTTAGTTAGTTAGTTAGTAGTTAGTTAGTTAGTTAGTTAGTTAGTTAGTTAGTTAGTAGTTAGTTAGTTAGTTAGTTAGTTAGTTAGTTAGTTAGTTAGTTAGTTAGTTAGTTAGTTAGTTAGTTAGTAGTTAGTTAGTTAGTTAGTTAGTTAGTTAGTTAGTTAGTTAGTTAGTTAGTAGTTAGTTAGTTAGTTAGTTAGTTAGTTAGTTAGTTAGTTAGTTAGTAGTTAGTTAGTTAGTTAGTAGTAGTAGTTAGTTAGTTAGTAGTTAGTTAGTTAGTTAGTTAGTTAGTTAGTTAGTTAGTTATAGTTAGTTAGTTAGTAGTTAGTTAGTTAGTTAGTTAGTTAGTTAGTTAGTTAGTTAGTTAGTTAGTTAGTTAGTTAGTTAGTTAGTTAGTTAGTTAGTTAGTTAGTTAGTTAGTTAGTAGTTAGTTAGTTAGTTAGTTAGTTAGTTAGTTAGTTAGTTAGTTAGTTAGTTAGTTAGTTAGTTAGTTAGTTAGTTAGTAGTTAGTTAGTTAGTTAGTTAGTTAGTTAGTTAGTTAGTTAGTTAGTTAGTTAGTTAGTTAGTTAGTTAGTTAGTTAGTAGTAGTTAGTTAGTTAGTTAGTTAGTTAGTTAGTAGTTAGTTAGTTAGTTAGCCTTTATTCAAATTTTGTTGGCCTGTGTTATTGTTGTTTGTTTTGAAGGTCAAATAAATAATATTGCAATACAGGTCTTTTCTCTTCAAATTGTAAAAATCAAGACGAACCGTCTCAATTTTATTGTTATTAACAATTTATGTACTTTAATAATAATAATAATTTACAGCACTTTATAATATCATTAATATTCAATTATTTTAAATATAAAATTTAAAATATATGTAAGTGTTATTTGTGCCCTAATAAAGGTACTTTCGATTATATTGGAAAAATGTGTATAAATATTTATTTCTAACCATACCACATCAAATGTTATTTTACAAAAGGTTTTATATAACACTGGTCTACAAGATATTAATGTACAGAATCTAAGTTGTATTTTAATTTTTCTTAATATATCGCGTTTCTGAATATTTGTATTAACCCGTGTATTGCCGATCTTATTTTTCAAATTCTTTTTTGTTGGTGGTATTATAAAACATTTAAAGTAGTAAGCTTGCAAAAATTCCAAGTGTGGACCACATTTGTGAGTAATAAATAAGGATAGTTTGAAAGGAGTACGATTAAGCAAACACCTATCGATCCTGTGTACGCTCATTTCTTAGAAAATATTGTTGGAAACCCAATAACTACATAGTAATTTGTGAACGAAATTATCATTCAATATTTATAATTTAAGTTTTCTGGATGTAGTTCCTTGTATTTGCTTGCAATCAGTGTGCCTAAATTATGATATATTAATCTATTTGCAATGAAAGCCTGGCAATGACATTAATTTTTTCAAAAAAGTGTTCATTTTCTCTGGCTCATATCTTGTAAACCGTTCGGAATTTTCATTTACTCAAACCAAAATTGTAGCTCTTGTCATAAAGAATGAAAATTATGAACATATATAATCAAAAAAAAAACTTTTCTTCATTTCATTTCAATGTTTTACATTGTGAAATTGCACTTATAATATTAATGACACCAGTACGTATACGTGTTATTGATTTAATGATATTACAAATATGAAGTATACGTCTTATTTAAAAGTAAAAAATCGAAGATCAAGTTTACATGTTCACAATTTAATGACAAGAGCTACAACTTTGCCTCAGAGAATAAATCAAAATCAAAGGCGTTCAGCCCAACATACATATTTATGCCTTTAGATCCAAAGAAGACTAAAACTTGTCTTTGCAGACCAGTGTAAAAAGAGTATGATATAAGAATAATATCCTGATGTAGGTAAAACAGTTAAATTAGTGGTCGGCACCCAGATACCACAAAGTTCCACAGAAATCTGCTTTATATATGTACACAATACAAACGTCAAAGATATTCAGATGTTAAAACTTAAATAAATTTGATTATATATCGATAGTATGCGTGTGTTCTTCATATGCCGACCGCTGTTTTCACAACAATTTACTAAAATTATAGAGCAATTCCTAAGGTGTGACAAAATTTATTACTCAGCCATTAACAAGCATATTTAAATTCACACTTTTATCGTTTAAAGCTTAATAGTTATTTAAGAATCTAACCAGTTACAACAAAATCTTCATAGTTAAAATTGTTTTAAGTTATTAAAAAAAAAAAAAAATATTTATTAGTTTATCATAAAAACAATGACTACCTCGACTAAAGGAATATTTCTAAAGACAACTACTATCAATTGTTGTAAGTTTTTCATTATGAATTGGAAATGCTGGAAGTGGCTGGGTATAATTGTACCCGATAAAAGTGAACCAACTCGTTTTAAACAGCTCACTTGGAATTATTTTATTAATATAACAGTCAGCTGCATGTTTCCAATACATTTAATGTTGGGAATATTCTTAACAGATGCCACCAAGTCAGAGCTTTTTGAAAATATTGCCATTTTTATAACCAGTGTGGGTTGCATTCTTAAGTTGATAATGTTTGCTGTTAATATAAAACGTATCAGAAGAATGGAAAATATTCTACTAACACTTGATGAACGCATCCAACATGTAGAGGATCGGAAGTACTGGTCGCATTTTATAAAACCTCATTTGATTTACTTGCAGCGTATGTATTTAGTGGTTTACACTGGAATAGGTTTCTTTGCCAGTTTGGCGTTTATTGTGAGGAGAGAGCAAAAGCTTTTCTATAATGGTTGGTTGCCCTTTAATTGGCATCAAACTTGGTGGCATTATTCCGTTGCTTTGGGTTATCAATTTTATGGAATATTTTTTCAGTTTTTACAAAATTTTGCAAACGATAGTTTCTCACCGAAAGCATTATGTGCTCTATCGGGTCATATAAAGTTGTTGTATAAAAGAGTGGCTCGCATTGGATATGATTTATCAGTAGTATCTGACGAACATGAAATGGAGTTGAATAGATGTGTAAGACATCAAAAGGATTTGTATGAGTAAATGGTTTTCATACTTTAAAGTTTGTTTTCAAACGAATAATATTAATAAAAATTTAATCTTTTTAGACTCTTCGATACCATTCAGGAGATCATTTCGTGGCCCATATTCTTTCAACTCTTTGTCTCTTTGGCGAATATGTGTGTTGCCATGGTTGCATTACTCTTCTTTGTCACTGATATTTTCTATCGGATCTATTATGTCATGTACTTTTTGGGCATGATAATGCAACTATTTCCGGTCTGCTATTATGGCAGTGATTTTGTAATGCTTTTCGAAAAACTCCATTATGCAGTATTCTCATGCAATTGGACGGGACAATCGAAACGCTTTAAGCGTCACATGATGTTGTTTACGGAACGTTCACTAAAAAACACCATGGCTTTGGCTGGTGGTATATTTCCCATACATTTGACAACATTTTTTGCCACCTGCAAGGGAGCGTATTCTATGTTTGCCGTTGTTATAACCATGAAGTGAACGCAAAACAATGGAGAAAAATAATGAATATTAGATGTGTAACTTATATATGTATATATCTATGATTGTGTGTGTGTGAAAGAGAGAGAGAGAGCGAAATGCTAAAAGAATACGAAAGTGGAAAGTGCAGTGGATTGGAAATGAATTTATGATTTTATTTGAAAATTTGCACGAATAAACACAAAAACTTTTCATAAAATTCTTGTTATGCACATTTATATGGAAAATAAATGTTTAAAATTTTCCAGCTTTTCTGTTTTATTTTCTGTAATTTCGAGGAAAACAATGAAATATGTTAAATTGGAAAGTGAATTTATATTTGTTTTATAGTGAAATTGTTGGTTTTTTTAAAGTGCTCTCCAATTTTAGTGTTTTAGGAAAAAAAAAATAAAAATAAATATTCCTTTTGACTTATTTGTTTGCCAAAATATTTAGCTAATCAAATGTTTTAGTTGAAAAAAAATAAACTAGCACCATGAGTGGTGAATGAAGTTTTTAGGAAAATTTGTAATTTCGTATGAGAGATATTGATATGAGATGGAACAAATGTAAATCTGAGTTTTTATGCCTTAGAATATCCCGAGCATCAGAATTTCTAAGAATCTCATATAGGAATATCTCTCAATCGATGTGTTTTAATGTACAGAATACGAGAAAAATATAACAATATATTTTTTTTTGGAATATGTTAGGTTAGGTTGATAGGAGAATGTAAACTACATCAAATCGGAAGAAATACACCTGGATGCATTATTTTCCAATGTTCAGAAACTCAGTTTCCTGGACGAAATTCCTAAGAATTTTCCAATCAGTGTAAGGCTGATGTCAGAGTGGGCGTTACAAGCGATGCGAAGCTTTGCGCTACAAACTTTTGCTTGTGTTTTCTCGCATCAAGCTTCGCTTTCACTCTGACATCAGCCTTATTCAGGAATATTATTTCCGGAATAACATCCCTTCCAAGATAGTAATAGCAAAAAAAGTGCTCCAGAGTTTCACTGTCCAATTCACATGCTCTACATTCGCCTGAATTCGCACGTCCAATTTTGTATAGATGTGCTCGTAATCCTGTGTGTCCACTCAGAATACGTACCATTATACTAACTTCAGACTTTTTGAGGAGATTTCTCGTCTTGCTCTCATCAGGATTACCCCATAAAATGTTTGTAGTTCTACCCACCATTTCATTATTCTAAGAGGCCTTATGGGATACTCTCACCCATATTTTTAATTCAGCTTTTGTTGCCTCGAAAGGTTTTGCGTTCATCAGGTTAACTACCTCGAGCATTCTTCCTTAATAGCTATTACATTACCTCTGGGATAGTATTCAGTTAAAGCTTTCTTACAATCCAATACGGTCTTAGATTTAATTCTATCACCTGATATCGCCCTAATTGCCTTCTGGCTGTCGGTAAATATATTAAGGGATGTGGGCGCCATATTTATTCTAATCCAATTTTAGAGCAATCCGTGTTACGACGGTTTCCTGCTGGTATTTGTTCTAATCTTCCGCTTGACCAAGACATTCCATCAGCGTTTCAAGTTTCAAGTTTCCGACATATTATGTGTCTGGTATACGAGCAGGCACCAGATTATTGAAGCATAAGCTAGAATTGGCCTAATTACATTTTTATGAATCCAATTTGTCATAGTAGGACTAAGACCCCATTTCATGCCTATAGTTATCTTACATATCCAGCAGCGATGTGCCTTGTTGATCCTATCCTTTATGTGGTGTCCCCATTTTAATTTCCGGTCAAGGATTACACCTAAGTACTTAGCTTTGTGTGTCACCGGTATCTTCTTGCCCAGGAAGCAATGTTCAGTATACATAGACATTTTAGTCCTTCCTGTGAAAAAACAGATTTTCGTCTTCGTCGGGTTAACATTGAGGCCTCTCGGTTAAGCCTAGTTCAAGGTCGTATTCAGAACCTCATCAGCTCTTCTACACAAGTAATTTGGATCATTTCCCTTTAAAAGTATTACGACATCGTCTGCATAGCAGATAAGTCTAAGTCCTTTCTCAGTTAGGGTCCTTAGAAGGCTAGTAATCGTGGTAACCAAGAGTAAAGGTGACAAAATGCCACCCTGTGGTATACCGCGAAATACCTTTTTTCTGATAGTTATACTGTACATCTCGCAGCTTATCCATCTGTTTCTTAGCATGTAGTTGATCCCAAAAGTGCCGTAAAAATGCCATCCGGCCCTGCAGCTTTATAGGAAGCAAAGCTCCCTCCCCTTCCTCCAATATCGCTTCATCTATGTTATTTGATATACCGGGTGAGAAATGAGAGTCCATTAGGAATTTCATTGTCTCCTCCATATCCTCTAGCCTCCTGCCCGTTTTATCGATCATATATTCCGGTTGAACATGAGTTTTGGATAGGATTTTTTTATCTTCGATACGTCATTTACGCTGCCTACCTGTTCACAGAAAAGCTTCCAGAAGTCTCTTTTGGCTTTTCGAACAATTTTCTTACATTCACCAAGTTTACTACGATACTTACCCCAGTATGCTGCCGTGCTAGGTTAAATAGTTTGCGTAGAGTCTTTCCAAGGTTCCGGATCTCCCCTGTTACCCAAGGTTTCTCCTGGGCAGATCTCCGCTCTCGCAGAGGGTAGATGCCCTCGAACGATTCAACCAGGGCATTTGTAAACATTTCTATTTAGGCTTCTATATCCTTTTATTTCGACATTGAAAAGTGCCCTGACATAAACGGTTCTTTAGTAAAGTCTCGAACATTGTCTAGACTTATTGCGAAACTTTATCGGCTTTGGTGACAGCCATAGTATTCTCAATCTTATGTACCGATGGTCAGAAAAGGAGTGCTCGTCCGAAGTGTCGGAAAATCGAAGGTCACGACCTTGCTTAACTACCATTGCATCCGATGTGGATTGTGACATAAGATACATGTTCTCGGGTCGGAGAATGTAAAGTGATGGCTCTAGATATCTCCAAGGCGTTCGTTAGGGTGTGGCATGTTACGTTTTTATCAAAACTAATTGCTTTTGATGTAGACAATTACTTCACTCGATTTATATCGAGCTTGTCAAAGACGGAGTTTCGATACTACAATGGATTCGCTGAAATAAGGGATATTGTTTCCGAATCAGCACACGAAATAACACTGGGATTAGTGAAAATTATTTACAAAGTCTTTTCATCGTTGGTCTATGTTATTAATAACTAGCATACCCTGGGTGCTTCGCTACCCTAACTTAAATTAAATGCATACAAAATTTTGTTTACTTTTATAAAAAAAAATTAAAATTAATTAAACATTTTTTTAATGTTTCAGTTTTATACGTTCAATATCATCTGATTAAATTCGCATTCAGTAAGAAGCTGAATGCGAAAGTACTATTGAAAAAATGTACTATAAAATACCTCTAATAGATTAATATTTAATCAAAAATTTTATGTTTCTGTGTTCAATATTATATACAATCCAAGAAATATAGTTTGATGAATGAATGAAAAGTACCAAAAGTCCCTTTCAGTAGATTCTCATTCACTAAGGTCCTTACATTTTAAATTTTATTTTCAATATCGTAAATATATCAAAAAGTACCATCGGAAAAACGAAGAAGTACAAAAATCTCTCTCAATCAATTCTCATTTAATAAGGACCGTGTGTTCCGGTTAACCATTATAAAGAATCTAAAAGGTACCATTTGAAGAATAGAAAAGTACCAAATAGTTACCACTTACAGAATATAATTTAGTCAAGACCATCTATGTTAAAATAATGTTCCTAGGTTGAATATTTTAGAAAATTAAAAAAGTACAATTTATGAGATAAAAAGTACTAAAAAGTTCTCTCTTAAAGAATCTTATTCAATAAGGACCGTGTATTTTTAATAATCATGTGTGAACTCATATTATAGAACGTACAGAGTATCATTTGAAGAATGAAAAAGTACTAAAAGTGGAATAAATTCTACCTTAGTGGAAAGTACTAATAAAAAATAGTACAATTTTTCCCCTTTTCGCTTAGAAATATACTTTTTTGAGAATTAAGTTTACAAAATGTTCCGTATTTAAATCTATATATCACAGATAAAACTCAAACGATTCAAATCTGCATTCATTTGTTCCAGAAAAATAGTGCTTTCAAAAAGTACCAAACAATTTACTCGAATTTGGTCCTATATAGATCTTAGTATTCAAATTCCAAAATAATATACCAACAGCTTATTTTGTGTGAGTAAATAAACTACCTTTTAAAATTTTATAAAAATTGGCTCAATGAGTTTGAATAAAATTATATTTCCCGTTTTTTCCCTTTTTGGTACTTTTTTCCGCAGTGAAATAGCGAAAATTTTAAAACAATAAATATTACAGAGTTAGTCCGTAATTTAATAGGAATAATTCAATAAACCGAAAAAGTTTTCTTAATGTGTTAAAAAAAAGTATCAAAAATACAGTTTTCTCCCTTTTACACCCAAAAAGTACAGAATATTAAAAAAGTACGAAACAGGTGTCTCATTATTTTGGGAGATGTATCCAAAATATTTATAAAAATTTTATTATATTAATTAGTTCAAAAGTTATAAAGGGCCAAAAAAGGTACCAAAATCACAATTGTTACACATTTTTACCCCTTAAAAGTACGAATTTCAAGAAAGTACCAGACACCCATCTGCTAATTTTAAGAGTAGATGCAGGTACATTTAAAATGTTTCTTGTATCACTAATATTGTGTAAGATAATTAAGGAAACCAGTTTTACCCGTTTTTTCCCCTTTTACCCGTAAATGTACAAATTTTCAAAATTCCCTCCTTTAGCCGTTTGGGCTGTGCGATGATGAATCAGTCAGTCAGTAACGCTACTCTTTTATATATATAGATTGAAATTTGTTTAGATTATTTCTGTTATTTTCAATATTTTTCCGCGGATACCCTAGTATGCCTGTTTGTCACGTATCTCAATAATAAATTTAAATTAAAGAAATTCACACAAATTTGTATTCAATATTATTTTAAGCAATTTGGTCTTGAAAACAGGAAAATCAGTTAAAATTTTTTTTACTCGGTTTACTCAAAAATCGGATTTTGGTCGAAAATTTATTATCGTATAAATTAACCATCAGAACATCTACCTTATGAACATTAGAGTGATTTATTGACAAAAAACTGATTTTCTATAGGACGGTTAATGTATATAGGAGGTCTGTCATTTTCTTAAAGAGGCCTTATTTGATTATATTCAAATTTGCCTCGAGCCTTACAAAATTCGGTAGAAAGACTTTAATTCTTACATAACTTGTTTATATCGAGTTTTTTGTCGATGCTGGTATTATTGCGACAGGACAAATATGAACCAATCTAGCTCCTTCATTGTGGTCCCTAACATGCTTTCAACAGACAGACTGACGGACATAGGTTGATCGTTAAGGACCAATATGTTTTTATACCTACCATCAAAAAAGATGGGGGTATATTGATTTTGTCATTCCGTGTGTAACACATCGAAATATTGTTCAAAGACCCCATAAAGTATATATATTCTGGGACCTCGTAAGATTCTAAGACGATCTAGCTATGTCCGTCCGTCTGTCTGTTGTTGGCACGATAGCGTCCACAAAAAAAGAGATATTGAGATGAAATTTTCCCAAAATATTTTTTATTGATCACAAAATGGGCAAAATCGGTCAACGATTTCACATAGCCCCCATACAAATGAACCCCCCGGAATATTGTGTAAAAAGCTTCAAACATTCACAAATTCGTTCTTTATAAAGCAAATGCCACAAAATTTCGCATAAGTCAGTCTTTTGACTTCTGAAATAAAACTCTGAATTATGGCGGACATAGGACCAAAATTGGCCCAACCCCCATATAAGGTCCCCTTTTGAAAATGACTATAATGCTGATTACTGGCTTAAACATACGAATATAGCGATGAAATTTGACACACATAGGTTTCATGCAAGTCAATATCTCTCCACCAAACTATATGTGGATCGGTCCATAATTGACCCTACCCCCCATATAAGGTCCCTTTCAGAAAATGACTTTAACGCTCATTATTGGCGTAACAATACGAGTATAGCGATGAAATTTGACATAAGTAAGTTTTATATGAGTGAAAATCTCTCCACCAAATTTTATGTGGATCAGTCCATAATTGACCCTACCCCCCATATAAGGTCATCTCCATAAAAATTACTTTAACGCTCATTACTGGCTTAAAAATACGAGTATAGCGATGAAATATCACAGAAGTAAGTTTTATATGAGCCAAAATCTCTCTACCAAATTTTATGTGGATCGGTCCATAATTGGCCCTACCCCCCATATAAGGTCCCCTTTTGAAAATGACTATAATGCTGATTACTGGCTTAAACTATATTCGTATGAAATTTGACACACATAGGTTTCATGCAAGTCAATATCTCTCCACCAAACTATATGTGGATCGGTCCATAATTGACCCTACCCCCCATATAAGGTCCCCTTCAGAAAATGACTTTAACGCTCATTATTGGCGTAAAAATGCGAGTCCAGCGATGAAATTCTGCTCCTACTCCCTATATAAATTATTATATTTAATTCGAAAGAGCAATAGTTAAACCCCCATTAATGGACCTCTTTCAAAGCCGAATATAACACTCTTACTTGTTCAATATATATTTTATTATGGTGTAAGAATACCCGCAAAGATGTTGTTAATACATATTTAGTCATTTACTAGGATTAGAGTTACTGAGACATATTTTCTTTGAGTTATTCGACTTAATGTATTGGTAATAATCACAGTCAGTATAAATCAATTTATATTATATACATAGTATCCTCACACAAACATATTCGAATTAAAATTCCTAGATAAATGTTATTTTTTTAGGTTTTTCTAAAGAATTCCATTAAGTCAATATTGACTTAATCTTTATTGCCGACAATACACATTTAACTAGTTTTAGTTTCTTTTACGTTTACTTTAGCTTTCATTTATTGACATAAGTAAATATGGTCAATGTTCTATTAATGGTATAGTATTTCTTTTATTTCACCTGAAATACACGTGTAGTGAATAATAATAAAACATTTAGGAACATGACTCATATATATGTAGTTCAATATACGTAGATATGGTTGTATGTTCTATTTACTACACTTACATATATTTACATAAAGCAAACTTTCCATGAAGAGAGATTTCTTTATACTTTCGAGGGGACAATTCTCTAGGGCTTTAGATATAATAGTAGAAAACTTCTATCAGTTTTAATAGCGTATGTCTTTGATCCTTGGTGAAATAACGCATTACTTAACAACTTTTTATTGAGCCTTTTAAATCAATTTAAAATCCGTACATATTTATATTATGCTGCCTAACCCAATGTGCTTCGCTATCCTAAAAACGATATAAATAAAAAAACTCTTTATGATTTTTCATATTTCCTCATTTTTTTCTACCTCTAATACGATTTTTTACATCTAATTCATATGAGTGGTGTCACGCTCCCTATCGCTAATCTGCAAATTAATTACTGTTCACATAGATGACAAAGTGGTTCGTAAAAAATTAAGGATTCTAGTTTTAATAGTTTCCTAGATATACGAATGTTTGTTTTTAATTCCTATGGGAGGTGCCACTCCCACCATTGCCGGTCCAGACTTTTTTTATATTTGATTCATATGAAAGGTGTTACGCTCTCTATTGCTAAGTAATTCGGAAAAAATGTAAGAATTTTAATTATAAAAAGTATCTCAGATATTCGATATTTTTTACTTAATTTGTATAGGAAATGCCACGCCCCCTATTGCTAGTCCATACATTTTTGTCCAAAATATTCATATTAATACTAAAGAGTCTACGACAAAATTTTTCCTAGATATACTAGTTTAATATTATTTTATATGAGAGGTGTCATGCCCACTGCAGTCATTCCGCCCATTTTGTCCACACATGGATGTCAAAGTTGTTTATTCAAAATTTGATTCTAGCAATTGCAGTTTCTGAGATATATGACACTTAATACTTAAAATATATGTGGGCGTGGCTCCTCGTTTTCTTTCAATTCCAGATATGCTGGACGAGGGTCCAGCCCTCGTCCACAAACAAACACACAAATTGATAGGCATCTAATCCAAAGAATTACACCTAGGCCATTATCGGGCCTGTTGCACGCTCCTCTTCATGGAAAACGTCTGTTGGTAAAGACAAAAACATTACCTCTATACTGAATGTATTATCGTCAGATGTTCAGAAACTCAGTTTCTTGGACGTAATTCCTAAGAATTTACCAATCAGTGTTCTTGAGAGATGTTACATTCGGAATAATATCACTCCCAAGATATTTGGATCTAATTTCGCCGAAAGTCTAACAGTGACAAAGAAAATGCTCCAGAGTTTCACTACCCTCTCTACATGCTCTACATTCGTCTGAATCCGCACGTCCAATTTTGTATTATATTATACTAACCTCTGACTTGCTCATTTTGAGTAAACTTCTCATCCTGCTCTCGTTAGCGTCTTTATGGTTCTACCCTACATTTCATTATTCCAATAGTGACCTGGTACACATATGATGTGTTGTGATTAGGTAGACGGTGGTTGGTTGGTGTACGTGGTAGTTCACTATGCGCGAACTGTCAAGTAGAATTGAAAAGACTCCGTTTTGACTGGACCACTCCACTCGTCAGATGTTGTATTTGTAGTATTAGATCCAGCCCGTAGCTGTGAGAAATCTGAGGATATCATTAAGCCTGAACTCAGATATCTCACCAAGGGTAGATATGAAGTGATTGCTAAGGAAGCGGTTTCTCTATACGGCCAGAGCAGGGCATTCGCAGAGGAGATGGAAGACCGTTTCTTCCTTTTCCCTGTCTTTGCAACTGCGACAATGATCACTGAAAGGGAGACCAAGCCGACTAGCGTGTCTGCCTATTACCCAGTGTCCTGTTATTACTGCTAACAGCCTCGATATGTTCCGCCTTCTTCGGTTTATAAGGTGTATTGTGTGTTTCTCTGCCTGTTCATTACCGTAGTAATGAACAGGCAGATGGAGGGACGGATGGAGGGACACCGCCATATTGACTCGGAATATAATTTTTAGCTAATTGGTATACTATAAGATAGGTGTAGGACCAACAATTCAATGTCCTACAAATACTAGCACAAATGCACAATGCAATTGCCATAATAACAACATAGAGTATAAGAATTCCTTTACATATTATCAAAGATCTCGATGCATTCCACAACATTCTTAGCAACACAAAACCATAGTGAACTAATATTAAGTTATCTCTAACGAAATTCAAATAGCCAAACAATTTTCTACTCCATTAAAATTTATTACCATAATTGACATTATCGAATTCACTAACATGTTTAAGAATGTTAATTTAATATCTAAATTTTTAATTCAATTTGCCATTTGCTCGACTACTCTCTCATTGTTTACATACAAATTAAATATTCATACTTTAGTTTATCAATTGAGGCGAGCTTATTTCATATTCCTTGCCAAATTCCAATTAATTTATTTATTTTTTATCAACAATTTCGTTTTTTTTTCGTTTATTCTACTCCTGATTAAAATGCTCAATTACGTCAACAAATTGAACATAGTTAGAGTACGTTCTATGAATATCTAAATGAAAAATCATCAGAAAATTTTGACTGGGTGGAAAAAAATAATGAATGAAAATCGCACACAGACAGACAGATGGATAGTCAGAGAGACAGACAGACAAATATATATATATATATGTATATAATACATACATATACTTACCATGCTTAAAACAAGTCAAGACCAGTGAAAAAAATGTAAAATAAAATCAACAGCGTTTGGTGAAAATGTTAAAGAAAAACAATTTAATTTTATTGTTGTCTTTGCTTTGTTTTCAATGTTTGTATATACGCTAGAGTCAACTCCTTGCGAGGAATACAAGGAGACAAGGATTTATTTGTTTATGCAAAACTTGTGCCAACATTTAAGGCCAAAGGCGGCAACAAATGCCAGAACACCCAAGTGAAAGTAGTACAAAACAACATTGCTCGCAAAACATGAAACACAAATAAATTCAAGCAACGCAGCTCAAGTACACAAAACTTAATGTTGTACTTTACAGATGTTTTAGTTTCGTCGAATATTCATAAACATATTTGCATGTGTATGTGTATTTATTTTACCCAGCAAACACAGAAGTTTCATCCTTTATTAAAAAATCATTGGTGGATATTAGAATTTACCTTGTGGGACATATTTGGACTATTTTCAGTACCAAGATTTCTGGAATGTGTACAAATTATATCTAAAACTTAGAACGTCACAAGAAATAGTGCTTCTATTTCTATAGCATTTGCCTACTTTGTTTATTGGGTGCATGCCTCATACAACTGTTCTACTTGGAACACATAAATCTAAAAATATTTATAACAAAAAGTATAAAGAATATCGAACATTTGCAACTAAAGGGTCTTAACTCAAAAAAAAACATAGTTTCGAGTAAAACGTATTACAAATATAATTGTCATTTCCCTTAGTCTAGAGGACCAAACAGTCCAATTTATAAGTCTCGTCACAGTATATTTTGTGGAATGTAGGTTGCTGTAAATGTTTCGTGCATAGGCAGGGGAATCATCATAGGTCTGCTATGCAGACGATGTCGCAATACTTCTAAGGCCTTGAGCTGGGCTCAACCGTTAACACGGCGATGACGGAAATCTGTCCTTTCACAGGAAAAACAAAGAATAAACCGTTTCCAGGGCAAGGAGATACGAACGTCGAAGTGCTTTACGTGAACACCTGCCCTGTGGGCTGGGTGAACTTGGTGAACTAAAAGTAACGATGACACGCCGGTGGCAATTTACGTATATGAATGTCCGGTCCAGTATACGTGCACTTTGCTCAAGTACTCGAGCTATCTAATCTCTTGCCATAGTAGTCCCGTTGGAGAAGGACAGGTGTCAAGAGCAAGCTCAAACTAACCCCGACAAAGAAAAACCTTATATGTCACCCAACCACACTACTGAAATGGCTCTGTTGATTCGCCAACAGCACCTAGGTAGACTTATTTCAGTGACCACAAAGACCTACTGTGATAAGTTAAGCATTTTTTAGAGTAAACTCCAAAACACTCAACCATGAAGGAAAATCGCTGATAAATTAAAGAAAAGACTTTGACGACCTTGCACCACACTCTGTTTTGCTAAACCTTAGTTCTGCACATCACCCAGAAAACACCACCTCGTATACCCAATCTTTGCATTATCAGCTAAAATCCAACATTTTATTAATCCACAGTCATGCTCTGTAACTTGTAGTAGGAACGATAACAGAAATTCATCAT
Source organism: Lucilia sericata (assembly GCF_015586225.1). NCBI lineage: Eukaryota > Metazoa > Arthropoda > Insecta > Diptera > Calliphoridae > Lucilia > Lucilia sericata. The sequence continues at coordinate 110,079 of NW_023994894.1, read as the reverse complement.
GAAAATTATATATCACCGTGTATTCATCTTTTAACCAAGCACCCAAGCTTGGTGTTAGCATTAGTAGCACTTCTTTACCCCGGGATTGCAATACACCAAGATGAGGGCCTTTCATCAAGGAAACATGCCCCGAGGGGGAGGGGGTCTAGGAGATACCGATGACAGAAGGAGTTAAGTACTTAGGTGTAATCCTTGACCGGAATCTACAATGGAGATACCACATAGAGGATAGGATCATCAAGCCATATCGGTGCTGGGCTCTATGTAGGAAAACCTTAGACATGAAATGGGGACTTTGTTATACGTTAACACATTGGCTTTATAAAAGAGTAATATCAATTAAATCTCCAATAACACCGGCCGACAAAATTTGAAAATAAGTAGAAAACCTGATACCAAGTTATTCTAAGGGATTGAGCTAAATCCGAATCTGAACTCAGATTTTTTCCCACCACATCTGGGATTTGAGATATCGTGTCCTGAAATTTGAAAAAAAACGCGATTTTTGGCACTTTTTGAGACATGATATAACAGCGTCAAGACAACTTTATTTATAAAATATTGTATGACAGCTCAGATTCAGCTCAATCCCTTAGAAACGTCTTAATTGGTCACAGGATTACGTCATTATTGAAGCTAGAAAAAATCTAAATTCTGAGTACAGATTCGAATTCAGCATGGCTCCATCCTTTAGAGAAGTATACTTTGGTCTCTGGGATAAAAATTTCTCGGCCTGTGTAATCAATAATCTGGAGGACTTCTTTGGACAAAAAATGTAATACCAAACTATGAGTACTACGTCACCAAAGGCTTTGGAACCGTTACTAGATATTGCACCCATTGAAACATGATATGGGGCGGTACCTACAGCCGAACGCCAAACTAGCCAAAAATGGTTATAGGACACGTCATCAATGTGTACCAAACACATAATATGTCGGAAACTTTGAAATTCTGATCCCATATAGAATGTCTCGGTCAAGCCAAACCTGTTGCAATCCGTTTCTACATGACTCTAAATTGGGGGACAAAGGTTCCTCGGAAATGTACCACTGTTTGCCTAATCATAACACTAGCTTCCAGGCCGAAGTGCGAGCAACAACTGAATACGTAAATTGGATTGGAATAAATATGGCGCCTACAGGGCTTAACATATTTACTGCCAGCCAGAAGGCTAGGGATCTTGAGGTAGTTAACCTGAACTATGTGGTGACCCTTAAGAGATCAATACGAAAAGCCTCCCTAAAATGAGCAAGTCTGAGGTTACTATGATGGTACATATTCTGAGTGGACACACAGGGTAACGAGCACAGCTATACAAAACTGGACGTGCAGACTCAGACGAATGTAGAGTATGTGGGGAGGATTGTGAAACTCTGGAGCATATTATTTCCCATTGTCAGGCTTTCGCCGAAATTAGATCCAGTGATGATATTATTCCGGATGGAATGGTTGCAATCGGTCCATTATTTCACCTAGCACCCATACAAGTGGACCCACCGAATAGGGCTTTTGACCTCATAATTATGTTAAATAATCAACTATCTCTACAAAAATTGGGCTTTTATTTCTCCTAGGCAGCATACAACCGTACATGAACAGACATTATTTGGAACCTCAACATAAATGATTTATTATTGAAAATTAATCACATTTAGGTTTCGGTAGGAAGGGTAGCAACTTCGGTCCCGTTGTGATGCCCTATTGGTCATAGAAGTCTTTTCCTATAAAAAAACTACTCACTACTACCAGAGTTAAACCAACCGGTTCGATTCACGATATTAAGGATATTCATTAAATTTATCCCGGATATATCCTCCATATAAGAGAGAACAACAGATCCAAAATAGAGTTCCCTGTTCCCATTAAATGTCGGACAGTAGCAGAGAAGATGAGATAGAGTCTACTGCTCCTCATCATAATGACAACTTCTGCTGTAGTCATTGTACTGGAGACCCATTCTTCTGGCATGATTGTAATACACTGTCCCCTTATTACCGATAGCAGCGTTCTAATTTGCTCCCTGCGAAAGTTTAACAGTAAGTCTAGCTTCTATATGGCATCATATAGAAAGAAGCTAGGTTGACCTCGATCTGAGCCATCTGATCTGAGCCATTTCATATAGTTCATTTTGAACAAGTACCTTACAGTTAGTAAGGGAAATACCAGTGAAGGCGTCGAATTCCATCTCCCTTCTCATCGCACCATTTCTGGCAAGTTAGCTATATAGTTTCAGACAATTACTATATACGGGAACCCATAGTAGCATTATCCGAGAATGTCTAGGTGTCGTTGAATCACATTTAATATTCGCAATTGGTTTAAGGTATCATATGGTCGGCCACGCCCGTCCTTCTGTTTGAAAATGCGATAAGGTTCAAACCGGAAGTGCTAGAGTGTTGAAACTTTCATAAATATTGAAATTATGCAATATCGGTTCCCAATATCACCTAAATCTTTCATCTACATAACTCACTCCAATATATTTTTTCCAAAATATCGTGGTATTGAGATTAAATTTGTTAATGTTAATTTTCTTAGATTTAGTAGAATTAAGTCCATAATTAGCTTAAGACCTTATTGAGTGTCTTTTTCCTAAAGACATATTAATATCGATATATGACAATACAATTCAGCATATAAATCTTATAAATGAGTACATAATGACCTAAGTAAGTCATATGTAGATATGTATAGGGACACCTTACAAAATTCACTAAAAATTTACGAGACACGTTTTGATACTGAGTATATAAGATACAACATGTTTTCTTTCTGTGGTATGGGAACGAAACATATTTACATTTAACAATGATTGACATATTAGGAAAAATAATGCATTAACTAATATTAGCCAAATAAATAAACACACCTACTTAGAATAGAATACCAACTCGATTACATACAAATTCATAATAAATAAATCAACTGTAAACGTAAAGTGATGGGACATCTACGGGTAGAAAGTGTGAATGCTACTGTAACAAGCTGTAATGGGTGATTTGTATGTATTGCTTACTGGTCTAGTTTTCAATATAAAGGGTATTCCCAATCGGTGTCTGAGAAAGTTATGAAACTGGCTGATTATAAAATGTATTTTAAGTTAGCGCAGTTCTGGTACAAACTAAGCATATTGAAAAGTAAGTTTAAATATTTTGTTAATAACAAATATATAATTTCCACTAATAAAAAAGAACTTAAGAACCTCTGATCTAAACCGCAATCAAATTCTACTTTCCATACAAGTTGTGTCAGTATTTTCATTTTGTATTTAGACGCACAAGTATCTGTATATTTGTGCAAATTTAATAAAAATTTCATCTCACGCAAACTAGAAAGGAATGGAGAAAAAATTGCTTTAGAAGAACAATTTTTTTTTCATCCCTTTTTCTATTTGCCTCGATGGTCGAGGTCATCATTTATGCTGACAACAGGTGCCATGACATGAATGATAAAATGAAATCACGTACTTGGAATAAATCAATCTCATAAAGAAACTAATGCTATGTAGTAAAAGGAAAAGGAATGCCACAGTGTCAGACATACGAAAACAAATCTAATGAATTGACATCAACTATGAATTTGAATGTATTAACTGGGTGAACTACCCACAATATGTATACACGCTTATTTTATAGAGATCTTAGACAAATTCCTTTACAAATCGTTGTATTTATAACACCCATCATCTAAATGCGAAAGAAACAAATTGAAAGGAAATAAGCAAATGATTACGGGTTTTGATGTATTCCCATTTCTCACTTTCTTTTTTTGGAAATACTTACATATTTAGCTTGAGTAATGTTTGTTGAATTTGTATTTATTGTTATCGTGATAAAAAGGAGAGTAATTTGTAAGAAATTATAGATTTTGTCGTGAATAAATTTTATAGTTTGAAAATTTTGTATAGTCAATAGGTTAACTCTAAATATTGTTTTCATTTATACATGCGACATGTTTTCATTTTTAGCTATGCGACACCTAAGTCCTATCAACCGATAAGACTTACGTCCTTCTTACTTAAAACTTTGGAACGGATAGTCGATAGCATGGTTAAAAGCAGTATACCATATAAAGACCTTAAATATAAGCAGCATGCTTATGTAAAGGGACGATCGGTGGAAAGCGCTTTAAACGAAGTCGTCCACTACATAGGTGAATCTTTGGATAGCAAACTGTATACACTGGCGGTATGCATTGACATCGAAGGCGCTTTCAATTACGTGCAAACTGATACCCTTATCCAATCCCTAGACCAGTTTTATGTTGACCGGGTGCTCCGTAACTGGATCAACTACATGCTAAGGAACAGATGGATAATCTGCAAGATGTACGATATGCAGACGATGTCGTAATATTTTTAAAGGGAAAGGATCCAAATTACTTGCGTAGAAGAGCTGAGGAGGCTTTGAATACGGCCTTGAGCTGGGCTCAACCGAGAGGCCTCAATGTTAACCCGGCGAAGACGGAAATCTGTCTTTTCACAAGAAAGACAAAAATTTCAACATATACTGAACCTTGCTTCCTGGGCAAGAAGATACCGGTGACAGACAAAGTTAAGTACTTAGGTGTAATACTTGACTGGAAATTAAAATGGTGACACCACATAGAGGATAGGATCAACAAAGCACATCGGCGCTGGGCGATATGTAGGAGAACCATTGGCATGAAATGGGGTCTTAGTCCTACTTTATAAAATTGGCTTTATAGAAGTGTAATTAGACCAATTCTAGCTTATGCTTCAATAATCTGGTGGACTGCTTTGGACAAAAAGTGTAATATCATACTACTACAGGGAGTTCAGCGTACATGTTGCTTGGGTATAAGTGGTGCCATGTGTACTACTTCAACCAAGGCTCTGGAAACGTTGCTAGATATTCCACCCATTGAAACATATTTAAGATGTGAGGCGGCGGCCAAAAACGGTTATAGGACACGTCATCAATGTATACTGGACACATTGGAAGGTTTTACACATTCATCGGACGTGCCTGATCGCATACCAGACACAGAATATGTCGGAAACTTTGAAACGCTAATACCAGATAGAATGTCTTGGTCAAGCGGAACATTAGAGCAAATACCAGTAGGAATCCGTTGCTACACGGATGGCTCTAAATTAGGGGATAAAGTGGGCTTGGGGTTCTATATTGGAGACCCAGAAACAGAAATATACCACCGTTTACCTAATCATAACACAAGCTTCCAGGCAGAAGTACGAGCAATAACGGAATGTGTAAATTGGATTAGAATAAATATGGCGCCCACAGGGCTTAATATATTTACCGACAGCCAGAAGGCAATTAGGGCGATATCTGGTAATAGAATTAAATCTAAGACCGTATTGGATTGTAAGAAAGCTTTAACTGAATACTCTCCCAGAGGTAAGGTTCACATCATATGGGTACCAGCCCACTCGGGAGTAGTCGGCAACGAAAGGGCGAATGTAATAGCTTTAAAGGGAAGGGAGCTCGATGTAGTTAACCTGACAAACGCAAACCCATTCGACGCAACAAAAGCTGAATTAAAAATATGGATGAGAGAATCCCATAAGGCCTCTTGGAATAATGAAACGGTTGGTAGAACCACGAAGAGAGCAAGACGAAAAATCTCCTCAAAATGAGCAAGTCTGAAGTTAGTATGATGGTACGTATTCTGAGTGGACACACAGGACTACGAGCACATCTGTGCAAAATTTGACGTGCGGATTCAGACGAATGTAGAGCATGTGGAGAGGACAGTGAAACTCTGGAGCACTTTCTTTGCCACTGCCAGGCATTCGTCGAAGTTAGATCCAAGTATCTTGGAAGTGATGTTATTCCGGAAATAACATTCCTGACTAACACTGATTGGAAGATTCTTAGGAATTACGTTCAGAAAACTGAGTTTCTGAACACTGAAAAATAATTCTTTCAGTTTTTTTTCATGATAAGGAGCGCACAACAGGCCCGATAGTGGCCTAGGTGTATTTCTTACCTACCTAGAATAGAATACCATCTCGATTACATAGGTTAGGTTAGCAGGTCATCCTCGCGATGTCTTCACTAGGGATACACTTGGGTCTAGTGTAATCTATTTGTCATACCTGAAACGAGAGAAAACGGTCAGCGTATTAGTACACTTCGACCTTATTACTCTGGTTTCCTAAACCGAACCAGTTTGTCGCACGAATATAGGAATCTATCTTTCGGATGTCAATCTCCGATATATCCGCTAAGTGATGCAAAAAGTAGCTACCTAGCAGACCAATTCTATGATCTGCTAGGGCGGGACATTGACAGTGGAAGAGATTTATACTCTCTTCTTCCTCTTCATCCTGGCAGCTCCTGCAGAAGTCATTACTCCAGCCACCACCGCCGTTCCGTAGATTGGCTCTCGGAATATGGAAATGGGCTTGGGATCTTTGTGGATTGAATGATGGCCACATGATCCTTGTCTGTCTACAGGTGGCCTCAGTCGACCATCCGCATTGCGCAAGCTCATATAATTTTTCACGTAGAGACTGTTTGTAGGTTGAAAGCAGTATGTCGACGAAGGGATCGGTATGATCTCTTGCAAGTGGGGAACCCGGCATTATAGTTTGATGTTGTGTAGACACTCTTAGAGCCTTAAAGGCTGCCTGGCTATCGGTATATATTCGAATATTAACACCATATATTCGGTAAAACCTGAGCCAGCTTGTAGCCCGTTTTATGGCTGACAGCTCAGCCTGAAGAACGCTACATTGGTCAGGAAGCTTGAAGGAAACTTCCGTTCCCGAATGTGCTATGTAAAAGCCACCGCCTACACTATGGTTTGATTTTGAACCATCGGTAAATACCTTATACGATCCGCCATGAAGGATTGTTTCCATCACATTTGGGTCGTGTTGGATAGTCAATGAAACGCTTCTATCAAAAGATGGTTTGGCAATGCAATAGTCAATATTGTTAGGGATTTCTCCTAGACAATTGTGAATGGTAGAGTGACCTGACTGAATCATATGCCACATACCAGTTGTGTTGAGTCTAATAGCCGCGCTGAGGGCAACCTCTTGGGCCATTAGATCTATAGGTAGCCATCCCATCATGACGAAAAGAGCCTTTGATGGGGTGGTGCGAAGGGTAGACTAATTGGTCTTAAATCCTTTGTCTAAACGTAAAGTGATGGGACATCTACGGGTAGAAAGTGTGAATGTTACTGTAACAAACTGTAATGGGTGATTGGTATGTATTACTTACTGGTCTAGTTTTAAATATATTTGGTTGTCAACACCCATAGACTATCATTTGAAATTGTATTAGGCAATTTTCGGAACCGAGTTCCATATGTCACATTCATAAAAATTCGTAACTTCTTTCGATATGAGATTGAAGACGGGTTCCCTATGTTTTTAAGGTGACTAGAAGAATTAGAATAATTGTAAATCCTCCCGGGGAAATCCTTCTAGCAGTGAACGTAGCATGCGTGTCTAGTTTTTGGATCTTCAGCATGGTCGTGGTCGTGTAAAAACCCCCGCAGTCCCCAAATAATGCTTCTATGATTTTCTAGAGCATGCTTAATGACAACATCCAATATGATGTTAAAAAGCGTTAGGGAAATATTACATCCCCTATTGGACTCCTATATTAATTTTAATACTATCTCACTTGAGATATTAACGCACTTTAATGCAATATATACCAGTTCAATCCTCAGTAAAGCCCTTTTATAAAGTCTACCTTTCTCAGTTTCTCGGTTCTCAAGCTATCTCTTGCCATAATAGCCCCTAATGATATCTCTGATTCCGCAAACAGGTATCATGAGACAAGCCCAATACATATTCCGACAAGGAAAAGGCAACAATTAATTTATTGCCAATTGAAGGGACGCACCCAACATCAGGTGAAAACACCCTATTAATGTTATGAGGAATGCTCTTCCCTAAAACAACCACGCAACCACACTCCTGATATGTTGTTTCTCTCTGCTCTGTTGTTTCGGCAACAGCACCTAGGGACGTAAATGGTGGACCGAAGTATGGATCCATATGTAATTGACAATACTATGTGTTTGAATATGTTTAAGAGTAAAAAAAAAAAACGATAAATTAAAGATTAAGGTATACCCAACTCAACCGTCAATTCCAGTATTAAACCACAATAACATCATCTACTACCCAATATTTACATTATCAAATCAAATCCTTTGGTTTGTACCATTCCTAGAATCTAGGAACGGTAACAGAAACTTAGCCAGAAAAATTATCATTTCACAGTGCAGCAATCCGTTAACCAAGAGTCCCTTCCCGCTATTTAAACCACAGCTGCTACGTAGTACCAGATTGTCTGGTATCTAAATCCCGATGATACATTTAATCATCACCAGTTTACAGTCCCGACAGACTAGAGGTATTGGTACCATCTCTTTTCCCCGGAACCGTTAACCAACAGTCCCTTTCCGCGATTTAAACCACAGCCTCTACGTAGTACCAGATTGTCTGGTATCTAAATCCCGAGGATACATTTAATCATCACCAGTTTACAGTCCCGGCAGACTAGAGGTATCGGTACCACCTCTTTTCCCCGGAACCGTTAACCAAGAGTCCCTTCCCGCGATTTAAAATCATCAAAGTAACATTTTTGGAGGGGAGGGTGTTTTTTTTTTGTAGCACCAACACGTGTAAAGTCGGTGTGGTTGGGTTGACAATCCTCGGTCGTTGTTCGTTGAACTCCGAGTCGTTCCGGTGCGAAGAACCGATTGTCGTGGAAACGTTGTGTTGTTGTTTGGGGGGGGGGGGGGTGGTTAGGTTGTGTTGTTTGCTTTGTGTTTTGTTGTAGCAGCAACACGTGTAAAGTCGGTGTGGTTGGGTTGACAATCCTCGGTCGTTGTTCGTTGAACTCCGAGTCGTTCTGGTGCGAAGAACCGATTGTCGTGGAACGTTGTGTTGTTGTTTGGGGGGGGGAGGTTGCGTTGTTTGCTTTGGTGCATGTTATAAAATTGAGATTTCTGGCTCCTATGAATTCCACTCTGAAATTTCCTTTCGTGCAAATTTTGATAATATAATTACGAGCATTTTGTCGCCTTCCTCCAGTATAATATAGTAAAGTTGTTTGATGTTCCAAACTCCTCATAGTCTGCCCATTTCAGCAAGGCCCAAGATTTACATATTGTACAGTGAGCACTCTTTGCTCCAGCACACTCCACTCCATGTTCATAATCGTGTCCTCGTTTTCATATTAAAAGTCGACATTAAATTATTTTGTCGGTTTCTTTCTTTTGGTGTGATTTCAGTAATTCAGAATTCAGTAATCTGTACTTATTTTTGGGTTCAGTGCATAATTTTGTGAAGAACCCATTGAAGGCCTTTTGCCGAAAACACCTTTAAGCTCATAAATCTTTATAGTTGTTGGGCGTAGACTCTATAGTTGACATTATTCTGAAATTTATCTGTTCATACTTTAAAGAGGTTAATAGTGGATCTAAATTCAGAAATTCTTGATCGATAACTGTGTCAAATAGTGCTAGTCATTAAAGTCATTTTTCATAGGAATATAAAACACTCCTATTATTGATTCATTTTACACAATTAAGTAATTGCTATATCAATATTACAAGTCGTAAGTAACAAATACTTTAAACTAGACTTCATTATTTCTCTAAATTTATTTAATTAAAATATGATAAAAATAACCGATAAGAATTCTTGGAAATATTTGAAAAATATTTGCCATCAACTTGAAAATATACAATTAACAAGAAATAAGTAAACGGCAAAAAAACACAAATTGCAACTAATTTAATTGCATGTAATTGTTGACGACATTTGTTTTTGAAAATTCCGGTTTTACTCGTGTAACGCCTTCACTGATAACGGCCTTCACAATGACGTCACAGTTCAAGAACTCACCTTGGCATAGACACAAAAAATACTATAAAAGTGTCTTCTAAGACAGGAATTTCAGTTAGTAGAGTTTAAGCAAATAAACTTTAAGTTATTCCGCGAAAAACAAAATAGAAACGAATAAAAAAGGAAACATGTTAAAAAAGAAATTGTGTTTATTGGGTCTTCTCAGTGCCTGCTGCTTGTTGAGTGCTGTTCAAGCTGATGACTGTAGTGGGGGCTCAACTAGGAATTTAGGTTTATGTCAGGAATTTCAAGTAATACGAAATTTAGCCCCTAAAGCCTCTGTCATTGCACTCATACAAAACCATATGCAAACTGACATCAGATTTCGTAAAGCCGTGCAATATATGCTCTCGCCAGATTTTGATAAAACTACAGCAAAAATCGATGCCACAGCTGTATACCAGAGCTTTTTAAAACAATTCACCAACGCTGGTGTTAATACCACCGACATAGATAGTGTTAGTAAAATATTCAATTGTGTTCTGATACCTATACTCGTAGAAGCCACTGGTAATTTTAGATCTTCCTTTAATACTGTCGTTGAGTCTCGTTCATTGGAGACGTTTGTGCAGCAAGTTGGCGCCTTAATACCTCAACAAGAATTGGTCAATACTTTAAAGATGCAGGTAGCTGAAAATAAAGAATTTGCTAAATTCTATGGTGTAATTCGTAATCCCACTTTCCAAGCTAATGTCATGCAAGGATTTGTAAGTATTTTTTTTTTAAATTATGACAAATACCATTTGTATTTATTTGTAATTTTTCTTTGTCTTAGATCAATCGTGATATATCGCGTCCCATCAAAACATTGCGCCGTTACCAAATATATTTGAGCAAATTGACACAATATGTTTTTAATATGTTTGCTTTGGGCCCAGCTATTTGAAAGGCTGTTTAATGGCAATACAATTTAGAGCAAAATTAACTAGAACGAATTATTGTAAATAAAGTAATTAATATAAAATTAAAAAAAAAACAATAAATTCTTTGCAATACGAATTGATCGTTTATGAAACGGTCATCATAAAATTCGAAAAATGTGATTTATAATTGATTTCAGAAGTGAGTCGGTATCATGACAAAAAATTGTTCGATTATTCCAACCATGTCTAGTATGCACTTTATATGTTAGGGTGCGCCACCAGTGCACCGCAGAGAAATGGTTGTGTCGAGGATTGACAGATTCGCTTAATTTTTGGACATTTACTTGACCATTCATCCATGTAGCACCTGACAATATGCTTCAGAGACCCCATTGCAGCTTGATCATACCTATTAATGTCCCAAAGTGAATGAACTTAAGATAAATACAAGAGCGGCATTCATCGGATTGTTCGACGATTATCTTGAAGCTTTCTACGTTAGTTAGTTAGTTAGTTATTTAGTTAGTTAGTTAGTTAGTTAGTTAGTTAGTTAGTTAGTTAGTTAGTTAGTTAGTAGTTAGTTAGTTAGTTAGTTAGTTAGTTAGTTAGTTAGTTAGTTAGTTAGTTAGTTAGTTAGTTAGTTAGTTAGTTAGTTAGTTAGTTAGTTAGTTAGTTAGTAGTTAGTTAGTTAGTTAGTTAGTAAGGTTAGTAAGTTAGTTAGTTAGTTAGTTAGTTAGTTAGTTAGTTAGTTAGTTAGTTAGTTAGTTAGTTAGTTAGTTAGTTAGTAGTTAGTTAGTTAGTTAGTAGTTAGTTAGTTAGTAGTTAGTTAGTTAGTTAGTTAGTTAGTTAGTTAGTTAGTTAGTTAGTTAGTTAGTTAGTTAGTTAGTTAGTTAGTTAGTTAGTTAGTTAGTTAGTTAGTTAGTTAGTTAGGTTAGTTAGTTAGTTAGTAGTTAGTTAGTTAGTTAGTTAGTTAGTAGTTAGTTAGTTAGTTAGTTAGTAGTTAGTTAGTTAGTTAGTTAGTTAGTAGTTAGTTAGTTAGTTAGTAGTTAGTTAGTTAGTTAGTTAGTTAGTTAGTTAGTTAGTTAGTTAGTTAGTTAGTTAGTTAGTAGTTAGTTAGTTAGTTAGTTAGTTAGTAGTTAGTTAGTTAGTTAGTTAGTTAGTTAGTTAGTTAGTTAGTTAGTTAGTTAGTTAGTTAGTTAGTAGTTAGTAGTAGTTAGTTAGTAGTTAGTAGTTAGTAGTTAGTTAGTTAGTTAGTTAGTTAGTTAGTAGTTAGTTAGTTAGTTAGTTTAGTTAGTTAGTTAGTTAGTTAGTTAGTTAGTTAGTTAGTTAGTAGTTAGTTAGCTTAGTTAGTTAGTTAGTTATTAGTTAGTTAGTTAGTTAGTTAGTTAGTTAGTTAGTTAGTTAGTTAGTTAGTTAGTTAGTTAGTTAGTTAGTTAGTTAGTTAGTTAGTTAGTTAGTTAGTTAGTTAGTTAGTTAGTTAGTTAGTTAGTTAGTTAGTTAGTTAGTTGAGTAGTTAGTTAGTTAGTTAGTTCGTTAGTTAGTTAGTTAGTTAGTTAGTTAGTTAGTGTAGTTAGTTAGTTAGTTAGTTAGTTAGTTAGTTAGTAGTTAGTTTAGTTAGTTAGTAGTTAGTTAGTTAGTTAGTTAGTTAGTTAGTTAGTTAGTTAGTTAGTTAGTTAGTTAGTTAGTTAGTTAGTTAGTTAGTTAGTTAGTTAGTTAGTTAGTTAGTTAGTTAGTTAGTTAGTAGTTAGTTAGTTAGTTAGTTAGTTAGTTAGTTAGTTAGTTAGTTAGTTAGTTAGTTAGTTAGTTAGTTAGTTAGTTAGTTAGTTAGTTAGTTAGTTAGTTAGTTAGTTAGTTAGTTAGTTAGTTAGTTAGTTAGTTAGTTAGTTAGTTAGTTAGTTAGTTAGTTAGTTAGTTAGTTAGTAGTTAGTTAGTTAGTTAGTTAGTTAGTTAGTTAGTTAGTTAGTTAGTAGTTAGTTAGTTAGTTAGTTAGTTAGTTAGTTAGTTAGTTAGTTAGTTAGTTAGTTAGTTAGTTAGTTAGTTAGTTAGTTAGTTAGTTAGTTAGTTAGTTAGTTAGTTAGTTAGTTAGTTAGTTAGTTAGTTAGTTAGTTAGTTAGTTAGTTAGTAGTTAGTTAGTTAGTTAGTTAGTTAGTTAGTTAGTTAGTTAGTAGTTAGTTAGTTAGTTAGTTAGTTAGTTAGTTAGTTAGTTAGTTAGTTAGTTAGTTAGTTAGTTAGTTAGTTAGTTAGTAGTTAGTTAGTTAGTTAGTTAGTTAGTTAGTTAGTTAGTTAGTTAGTTAGTTAGTTAGTTAGTTAGTTAGTTAGTTAGTTAGTTAGTTAGTTAGTTAGTTAGTTAGTTAGTTAGTTAGTTAGTTAGTTAGTTAGTTAGTTAGTTAGTTAGTTAGTTAGTTAGTTAGTTAGTTAGTTAGTTAGTTAGTTAGTTAGTTAGTTAGTTAGTTAGTTAGTTAGTTAGTTAGTTTGCTTGTTACATCGTTAGTTGTCTATTGTACGCTCCTGTAATGACTTACATACAATATATTACCTAAGCACATCTTTTTTAGTCTTGACATATTTTTATGTGCAAACTTAAAATAGACTCAGTAGACGTACCTCGTATAACTCCCCATTGGCAAGCGATCGTTGTAAGTACTAAATAAAGTAATGATTTATAGTGCCATTGTGTAAGTAAATTTTATCATTGTAATCCCCTTACTTTTAATCTTATTTTTCATTAGTGTAACTATATACAATTTTTAACAGTTCTCATATCTGAGAATAAAAAAAATCTTTAAAAATAAAACATTTGGATTAATGAATATTTAAACTCCAAATTTTCCATTCTAAGTATTTGATATAAATCTAAATATTTTGTCCATGATGTGGTAAGTTCTATTAATAGATAAGTGTCATCTACAAAAAACATTCCAGATTTGTTCCTCACATACTCATACACGTAAATGCATGAATTCAAATCCAAACTCATTGAAATGTCATTCAAATGAAACCCTTAAATAGTAATGTAATTATGGAAAATACTACTACTCTTGGTTACATCCTGGCTAACATTACTATGCCAACTCAACAACTGAAACACATTTCGAATGACCAACACCACATATGTATGTACATACTTTTACCAAAACAAATCTCACACATTATGAATGGACTTAAATGAGATAAAGAAAATTGTTTGAATATCAACATTAATTAAGTAAAAGAAAAAAACATTAAAATTTTACCACACAGTATGTATGTATAGTTGTTGTATTGTAAAGGCAGTTTTGAAATAAATTAAAGTGGTACTGAATGCATATACAATATACATAATTTATAGCAATCGGAAATGGAACTAAAGGATAACGAAATTTCACGTCTAAAGATATTACAAAATCCAAAAATGCGGAAAAATTTTATTTGTTGCCTAGGTGCAACCAACTAAATTTTCGAGATCTGAGATCTTCGGCATACAAAGTCTAACATTAAAAAAAAAAAAACTTAATTGCTTGGTTTAATATTTAGCAAAAACATACATTGAAAAGTAATGAGTTAAATAAGATTTAAAAGACGCCTTTCACTACTTCTTCATTAGCATTTTAATTCATCATTTTAACACGATGGTGACATTTGAGCTAAGTACTTATGCTCGCTAACAAATAAAACATCAAAACTCCAGAAAAAAGTACTTACGTATCTGATTATATGTATGTAAGAACATTTGATGACTTTTGACATGAGACCAATGGGCTCTAAAGTTTACCCTAGCAGTTTAACCCGCTAGTTTAAGTCTTACGCTTTGAATCCATGTTCTTATAATTCCCTTGGTTTCATTGGCAAACATTGCTACTTCATCAAGATACTATCTTGTCGACACTTGCCGTCTGCAGTGCCGACTATATTCGCCTCTTCCGGTATATCTAACATAAGTACGTCATTATACATAATGTTCCAAAGCAAGGGTCCTAACACCGGCCGATACATCATAAGTCTTGGCATCATCATCTATACGGTAACATATTTTAATGAATATGAGTAATTTTCTGAAGGGCATCTTATATGCGTCCACTATGAACAAATACTCATAAATTTTTGTACATAGATTTTGTTTTGTATAGAACTTGTTTATGTTAAATAAGGAAAACTCGTATTTTAATAAGCAAAACCCTTTTCTGAAGGGAACATTTTATAGAGGCTAAGGTCAGTTATAGATCAATCCTCATTAAAAATGAATAATTATGCTCCTAAGTATAACCTTTTTTATGTTGATTTTCATTGCTATACTCGTAATTTTCTGAATCATCCTCATCACATTTTCAGAAAAGAATCTTTTATGAGTGGTATGGTCAATTATTGACCGATCCTCATAAAATTTTGTATTCCTAGTTTGGTTTATATTCAATTTGTTTACATCGAATCATTGCTGTACTCGCATTTTTATGTCAGTAATAAGCGTTAAAGTAATTTTCTCAAGGGGGGCTTATATGGGAGTTACCGACACACTCCGAATGAAATTCGGTTGGAAGATTTACGTTCCTATAAAAGTTTCCAATGTCGAATTTCATAACTGTTTCATAACAGCAGTGATCGTTAAAGTAATTTTGTAAAGGGGGCCTTATATTGGAGCCAGGGACAATTATGGACCGGTCCTCACTAAATTTGATAGAGAGATTTTGTCTCGTATAAAACTTATGTGTGTCGAATTTCATTGCTTTAATCATATTTTTAAGCCATTAATGACCGTTGAAGTTATTTCCTGAAGGGGACCTTATATGGGGGTAAGGTATGAAGTGATTCTCACAAAGAGCGGTTTTTCTCCTCACAGAATTTGTTTATATAGAATTTAATCGCCATACACGCATTTTTAAGCAACTAATGTGCGTTAATGTCAATTATGGGCAGATTATCCAAAAAGTCGGTAGGGAGGTTTTGGCTCGTAAAAAACTTACTTATGTCAAATTTCATCACTATACTCGTATTTTTTGGAAATTAAGTCTATTTCTGAAGGGGACCTTATATGTCAGGGTTAGGGTCAATTATGGACCAATCCTCACAAAATTTGGTAGAGAGATTTTGTCTCATATGAAACTTTTAAATCAGTTATGCCCGTTAAAGCTGTTTTTCGGGGGTCCACTTGTATGGGGGCTATCCGAAAACATGGACCGATATTGCGCATTTTCAATACCAAACAAACCTTACCTATAAGAAACTTTATCGTGTTTTCAACAGACAGACGGACATGGCTAGATAGTCTTACAATTTAATAAGGACCCAGAATATATATACTGTTTTGGGTCTACGACCAATATTTCAATGTGTTACAAACGGAATAACAAAAACAATATACCCCTTGATGGTGGATATAAAAAAAACATTCCTGAAGGCACTGGTAGAAAGTGTTGATGAACACATTTAGAGTTTTCTTAAATGCCAATTTCGGAGCCTTGTTTAGAATGTTATGTGGTTTCGTACTGAATGTTCGAAACTAGACTCTATGTTCGCGAGACAGTTTTTCGAAATTACCACTGTGTCTTGCTCATCTTCTAGCTCTTAATCGTATTTCTTGGTTCCACCAATAATTTGAAATTTGACTCCTTGCCCCTCGAATTTCAACTTTCAAAACATTATGATGTTTCCAACATGTTGTCAAATGGTATCTCAGAATGAACAAATGTCTATTTGCGGCGAGAACATCAGGGGTTAGCCTAATGTACGTATGTATATGAGAATTTTGCATTACTATTTACTGTTTAGTTAATGTGGTATTAGTTTCTATATAAGAAACACTCAAAGAAAAATGAATGTATAAAGAAATACTTATGTATGTAGCATTTATAATTGGCATAGTCCGGCAATATGAAGTAAGTGGGAGCTATTGGCAATTATGATCCAATCTAGTTTCAGTACATATGAAAGTTATTTCTGTTAAATTTTATCTCGATACCAAGTGCGATAAAAAATATAATAGATTGATAATAATTAAGTTGTTTTTGGAAGGGGGACTTATATGTGGACACCCATATATATATATATATATATATATATATATATATATATATATACAGTATTGTTCGAAACCTAAGCAACTTTTTTTGGCATTGTATACAAAGTGCTATATTTTCTATTTTAATTGATTTATTCAAAATTATATAATTGATAATAATAATATTATGTGTCTACATTATAATAACAACAACAAAAGTTTAAATCCATTTTGCTGTGAGTTATAAGAAAATAATAACTGAATTAACTCCATAAATAGCTGTTCGAAACTGAAGCAACTTTTTGATCTTCATATGAAAATCTTTGATCCTTTAGAGTTCCAAACACATTTATGGAATAGATTAGTTACTAGTGTAGTTCGTAATGAATCCCAATCGGATTTTAAGCCACTCGCCAGCTGTAATGTTTTCTAAAACTGCGAGTTTCGACCCAGCGCTTCAGAATGCCGAACAGCATCTCTAAGGGGCTTGAGTCAGGAGATTTTGATGGACAATCAAAGAATTTGGGTCCCATTATACGATAACTACTCTTAGATCAACTTTGCTAAAGGATTTGGTTCGTTATCATGCTGAAAATCGCAACAAAGTAATTTGTTCTGTTCAATGTACTTAATCCTTTGGTTTATTTTGTTGGCCAAAAATGTCCCAGAAAGTAAAACAATCCAATTTTATTTGTATTTCAACATCAGGACTTACTCTACTCACTAAAAATCTTGCCCATAACCTTAATTGTGTGACCTCCATGCTTTTTTAAGTCTTTAATGTACGATGATGTAACCGCATATGAATCCCGCAGTGACATGGCACAGAGTTTACTTAAAGAAATTCGATTTTTTCAAAAATTTTGTACAATTTTGGGTAGAATATTGAAATAGATTACGCAAGACTAATAAAAACAGTTTTATTTACAAACGGGTCCACATTTTCCGTCTTAAATTCAAACAGAGTATGCGAGGCTCAGAGGCTGAAGGAAATATTACAATATACCCTTTTAGTAAAGGCCCAATAATGAATAGAGAGCAAAATTTTAGGGTGTGGCTATGTTTTTTAAAGAGAAGAGTTAGTCCTGATGTTGAAACACAAACAAAGTTGGATTGTTTTTCCTTTTGGGACGTTTTTCGCCAACAAAATGAATCATATGATTGAGTACATCGAACAGATCAACTTACTTTATTGCGATTTTCAGCATGATAATGAACCAAAACCTTTGGCAAAGTTGATCTAAGAGTTGTTATCGGGTAATAGGACCCAAACTCTTTGATTGCTCATCAAAATTTCCTGACTCAAATCCCTTAGAGATGCTGTTCGGCGTTTTGAAGTGCTGTTTCGGAACTCGCCGTTTTAGAAAACATTGAAGGGGCGAATAGCTTAAAATCCGATTGGGTTACATTACGAACTACACTAGTAACTAATCTATTCCATAAAGGTGTTTGGAACTCAAAGGGACCAAAGATTTGCATAAGAAGATCAAAAAGTTGCTTAAGTTTCGAACAGCTATTTATGGAGTTAATTCAGTTATTATTTTCTTGTAACTCACATCGAAATGGAATTAAAATTTTGTTGTTGTTATTATAATGTAGACACATAATATTATTATTATCAATTATATAATTTTGAATAAATCAATTAAAATAGAAAATATAGCACTTTGTATACAATGCCAAAAAAAGTTGCTTAGGTTTCGAACAATACTGTATATATATATATATATATATATATATATATATATATATATATATATATATATGAATGAAATAAAAAAAACAAGTAAGAAACTATAGTCAGGCGTGGCCGACCGTATGACACTCTACACCAAATGTGTTTCATTTTCAATAATAAAGCATTTATGTTGAATCTTACATAGGTTCCAAATAATGTCTATTCATGTACGGTTGTATGCTGACTAGGGGAAAAATACCGATTTCAATCATTTTCAACAGCCTTCGTCATTGGATCCAGAGAATACTATGTGATACATTTTAACGAATTATATTGAAAATTGCGAGCTGTAGCGTGCACACAAGGTTTACACGGTCACAAATACGGAAATAGCTTAATCGAATCAGAAAGTGATTCTGAACCGATTGGTATACTTAAGGACAAATATTTTTGAGTATTACAAACATCAGCACATTTTGCCGATTTTTGGATATATAGTAGTATATTAGACGTAGTTAAGAGATGAAAGGCCGAAATCGGAAGGTCCGGTTGTATGGGGACTAGGGCAGAAATTGAGCCGATCCGTATAAAATTTTTTGTTGGGGATTATGTTTATATAAAACTTATTTGTGACAAATTTCATCAAGATACTAGTATTAATAAGAGAGTTGTGGGCATTCAAGTCATTTTCAGAAGGGGACTTTGTAGGAGCTAGTTTCAAATGAGGCCCGATCATTACGAAAATCGACTGTGTTATTTATAATTATTTTTTTATACTGATTTTTGGAAAGATAGTTGTATATTTGATGTAGTTATGAGCTAAAATGCCCAAATCGGTAAGTCCGGTTGTATAGGACAAGAATTGGTCCGATCTTTATAAAATTTAATGTCGGGATTTATGTTTATATAAAACTTATATTTATTTGTGTCAAATTTCATCGCGATACTAGTATTTATAAGTGAATTTTAGTCATTCAAATAATTTTGAAGGGGACTTTGTATGGGGGCTAGGGCCAAATAATGCCCGATCTTCATGAAAGTCGCTAAAATTATTAAGACATATAAAACTAAGTTTTGCTGATTTCTGTAGAGATAGTAGATCATTTAACATAATTATGTGGTCAAAAGCCCTATTCAGTGGGTCCGGTTGTATGGTGAAATGGTTAGGTTAGGTTAGGTTGATAGGAGGATGTATACTACATCAAATCCGAAGAAATACACCTAGGCCACTATCGGGCCTGTTGTGCGCTCCTATGGTGAAATAGTGGACCGATTTCAACCGATTTCACCCATTTTCAATAATGTTGGTCCTTGAAGCTCATGTTCCAAATTTCATAAAATTATCTCAAAAATTGCGACCTGTGCGAAAAAGTGCGTACAAGGTTTACATGGATACACAGACAGGCGGACGGACGGATAGACGGACATAGCTTAATCGTCTCAGGAAGTTATTCTGAACCGATTGGTATGCTTTATGGCGGATGTATGGCCAATATTTTGAGTGTTACAAACATCAGCACAAATGCATAATACAGTGGTGTAGGGTATGATGATATAAATTGAATGAATGTAAGAGATTTACGCGAATTAGAGTGATTTCGGAAGATCTTAGATAGTGATTTTTTATCTACATGTAAGTATATCCCTAAATATGTTTTTATAGGGTTCTTCTTTAAATGGTTAGGTATTTTACTTTCAGTGTAATTGTTGTGTTGGTGTAGAGAATTTTTTTATAACTTTATCTTTAAAAGTTCAAGTTCGCTTAACGGTTTTCAGCCATTTAGAGACTATAAGATAAAACATTTCACCCCCAAGTTCCTATGAAAATGCTTATATAAGTTTGTGTGCATGTATGATTAGGATCCATTCATTGAGAGGGGCTTTTATCTATTTTATACTCATACAAGTTTTGTTTTTTCTTGAAATTCGTTTTTCTGCCTTTGAATTAACTTCTGTTCTGTGCTATTTTTGTAGTTGTTGCTAATTAAGACTGTTTATCGTTGTATTGTATTTAGCTTTTATTATTATTTTTGTATGTCTATCGTATGTTTGTTATGTCTAACGTTTGTTGTTTTAGTTTCTAAAGATAGTGACAGTTGTTGTTCTACTAATGTTTTTTTTTATCTGTCTATGCTTCAACAGAAAATAGAAAACATTTGAAAAAATAATTGCAAAAATACATTTAAGTTAACATTAAGTTCATAATAGTAAATGAAATGTTAGGAAATATTCGTCTTAACCAAAGACTTCATTCAGTTATGACTAAAATACTATAACTCAAAAATTTAGTTTCATTACCATGTAAGGGGTTAAAATGCTATAATTTACTTACATAATAGCATTTTAAGTCATTATTTTAAGAGGGTGATATCATTGGAGGCAAGTACTTACCACAAACGATTACAGGTAAGTAGAAAAAGTTGTCAATGTAAATCGCATGTAAATCACTGGATGACTAATGCATTAGGTCGTATTTATATAACACATTATTAGTAAGACCTTATTAGATTACTTCTATGTAATCCAGACGATATGTAGTAGGCATGTTGTTAGGTAAGTAATTACAATTGAAAGCCATTATCTAGTCTTTGTTGGGTAAGTATTATAAATATCGGCTTTTTATACCCTACACCACTTTAGTGGGGAGGGTATATTGTGTTTATGCTAATGTTTGTAACGCAGAATATTGGTCCTGTACCGACCTACATATACTGAACCTTGCTTCCTGGGCAAGAAGATACC
Organism: Lucilia sericata; assembly: GCF_015586225.1. Lineage (NCBI taxonomy): Eukaryota > Metazoa > Arthropoda > Insecta > Diptera > Calliphoridae > Lucilia > Lucilia sericata. Next base: position 88,957 of record NW_023994894.1, on the reverse strand, counting down.
GGTGACAGACAAAGTTAAGTACTTAGGTGTAATACTTGACCGGAATGGATGGATACACTACATAGAGCATAGGATCAACAAGGCACATTGGTGCTGAGCGATATGTAGGAGAACTATAGGCATGAAATGGGGCTTAGTCCTACTATGACAAATTGGCTTTATAAAAGTGTAACTAGACCAATTCTAGCTTATGCTTCAATAATCTGGTGGACTGCTTTGGACAAAAAGTGTAATATCAAACTACTACAGGGAGTTCAGCGTACATGCTGCTTGGGTATAAGTGGTGCCATGTGTACTACTTCAACGAAAGCTCTGGAAACGTTGCTAGATATTCCACCCATTGAAACATATATAATATATGAGGCGGCGCTTACATCCGAACGGCTCTTTACTTTAGGCGACTTAGAATCATTTCCTGAGTCGATTTAGCTATGTCCGTCCTTCTATCTGTCCGTTGTAATCTAACTACATAATTCAATGAAATTCGGTACACGATCTTCTATTGTCCCAAGGACGAAACCTATTGAAAGTGGTTAAGAACACTAACCACTAACCTACCGGAGGCCACAAATATCCACAATTTTATTCAACAATAAATGGCTTAAGTATATCTGAGGCATGGTACAATTCCACTTAAATGCTTTATTATAACAACTAAATCACATTTTATTTTTATAACTGGTATTGGGTATTATATGGTCGGCCTCGCCCGACTATAATTTCTTACTTTATTTGAATATGGTATTTTCAAAGGAATCTATTTAATCCAATACAGTTTATTTAATTTTTGAGTTATGTCATTCTTGTCGCAAATAAGCACCATTGACTTAAAGTGCAAATAGCTTTAAGTATTTATATGTTTATATATGTATGTATTTTCTTTAGGGGGCACTAAGTATAATTTAATCTTTTGCGTTAATTTTCTTCGTTCATGTGTTTGTAACTAATCGGCCTAAGAGTTAAGCATATTGAATAAACGATTCCAATTCATAAGCGTATCAATAAATATTTCTCATTTCATTTCATTCGAAATGTTTTTAAAGATGTGTTCACACTTATGAAATACATAAACATGTGTGGGTTTATGACCAATATTTTGATGTGCCACAAACGGAATCACAAAATGATAATTTTTGATGGTTTTTATAAAAAAATTCCCGAAAAAATCTCATATAAAACCTTTAAATTAAATACCGTGAGAATTTGTCCTTAATAAAGGGCCCATCAGACGATCACACTTTACGTACGACAAGTCTAATGAAAAAATAAATTGAAATTCCATCCGTATGACAAAAATGAGAACAAGTTAGAGTGCTATATTCGGCTATGCCGAATCTTAAATACCCTCCACCAGCAAGCTACTTTTTATTGAAACCCATCTAACTATCAAATTTTTAGATAACTCGCCAAAATTTTTGTCGAACTAATTTTGATTAAGTCCGGAAAAATTTAGAATGATTTATCTTTACACAGAACATATTTATGTCGAATTTTATCCGGATATAATAATTTAATAACGAATTAAGTGGTATCAAGTGATTTTCAAAAGTTAACCTTATATGGAAGCTAAGACAACTTATGGACCGGTCCGGAAAAAATTCCGTATAATGATTTATATACATATATACAAAATACACATTTATGTCAAATTTTATACCTACATATGTATAAAACGCGCGTTTAAGTAATTTTCAGAAATGGTCCTTATATGGGAGTTGTGACCAAATATGGACCGATCCAGAAAAAATTGTATACCTATGTATAAACTGTACGTTTAAGTAATTTTCAGAAATGGTCTTTATATGGAAGTTTTGACCAATTATGCACCGATCAGGACACAATTTCGTATAATGATTTATATGCAGAAAAAGATCAAGTCTAATTTTACTCCAATATCTTAATTAATCAATGAAATATATGCGTTTAAGTGATTTTCTGAAGTCGACCTTATATGGGAGCTATGACCAATTATGAGCCTATCCGGAAAAAATTTGGTTGAATAATTTGTATGTACACAAAACATATCCAGCTCGAATTTTATCGCAATAGCTTTATTCAACAATGAAATATGTGCGTTTAGGTGATTTTCGGAAGTGGACCTTATATGGGAGCTATGACCAATTGTGGACCGACTGAGATCTACGTTAGTAGTATGATTTCTGTTCATATTATATTTGTATGTACAAAATTTGGTGTTGATACCGATATATTTTATTGAGTTATTAACGATAAACTAATTTCCGGGAATATATATCTTTGTATGGGGGCTATGGGAAATATTGGATCGATTGTAAAGATTTTGAACATAATTGATCACTGCCCTAAAAAAATAAAGTGTGATAAAATTCATCGAAATATCTTTGGTAGTTTCTGAGAAAACTTCAAAAGAATTAGGAAAAAAAAGTAATTTTTTTCGAGGTACTCTGAAATTTTTATCCATAACTTTTGACGTTGTGAACCGATTTTGCTGATTTTCAATACCAAACTGCTTAGGATAATAATAAATATTTTGGGTGAATTTGGTTGATTTCCTTTGCTTAGTCTTAACGTGAGCGTGTTTTACACAGACAGACAGACGGACATAGCTAAATCGACTCAGAATTTCATAAGGACCCAGAATATATATACTTTGTTGGGTCTTAGATGAATATTTCTTGGTGTTACACACGGAACGACAAACTTATATGTACCCTCTATCACCACTGATGGTGGTGGAGGGTATAATAAAAGTCGTTGATTTATATTTTTTGTGTTTACACGATTGGTATAAAACAATAACAAAGTAAGATGGAAACAGCTGATTCACCTTTTTTGTATGTGTTTACATAAAAATACATCCCTGATCTAATGCGACTTGCTTGTTTTTTTTAATCATTTCAAAAAATGAAGAAACAAAATTTTGACAAATCATATTATTTGTGTGCTCGTGTGAAGTGGGCTTAATTGACTCAAGTTATTTTTACTCAACTATTGTTGATATGGGAAAAATTTATTATTCTAACAACTACATATATGCAAAGTGCAAAATTATATATTTTAATAATAGAAGGATACGAATTTTTCTCTGACTTACTTTTACTGGTTAAAACCAAATACGACTTCCCACATCTCATGGTATTTTTGCATTTTACATGTACAAATGAAGTAAAACCAAATATAACCCTTATACATATGAAAAATCTTCCCCTCTCCATGGTGATAACTATAAATATTTAATCTTGATAAAAAATAATATGCACTTGCAAAAGGCAACTGCGTGGATGTAATGGAATATATCGTCATTGCAAAAACAAAATATTGCTGAACTTATGTCGTATGCAACCATGAAAACTTAACATATTTCTTTACATGAAATTATATACCTGTACGTAAAAAAGATCTCACATATGTATAACTCTTCATAGGCCAATTGACGATATGTACAAGATGGTTATCTCTATGTTTTCTTTGTTGTCTTCCATTATGGATATTTTGATGTCAATTTCTATTTCTCACATAAAGTAAGTAAATGCTGTTATCCTGATTGTAAAAGTGTAAGTGAGTGTATTTTAAATATTTATAAGTTTACAGCAAGGACTGAGAATACTTAAAACGAGCTGTTCCTGCAATATGTTGCGTAATCCACTGGGCTTACTGTCTCCTATAAGTATCTTCGTGGTCTTCTGTATGCGGTCGAATAGCCCCAAATTATAGACTTTGAAGAACTGATCCATACATGAGAGTTGTATTACATTTTTTATCGCATATACATAAGTGGTGTAAATACTTAGTAAGATGATCAGATGGAGTAAAGCATTTCTTACTTGAATTCTTTTTTCGACTCTAGAAATTTGTGTTTAGATTAGCGGGCATCGCAGTTATTTTCATGCTCAGAACTCTAGCAAACTTTATATTTACACATACATACCAACAGATGAATCAACATGATCTGTCATGCTTTTGTGCGTTAAAATGCAACACTGAGCCTTGCGAGCATTCAAGTCAATTCTATTTGCACATCCCAATTGAGAGATTAATAGTGGGTCTTGGATCCGCAAGCAATCACTTAACTTTCACCAAAATCTTGAATGTACTGACAGAAATTTGCAAATGAACGACCTAGCGACGAAGAGCTCTCTTGGAATAACATCTGGTCCAGAAATAGAAACGTTCATAAGTACTCTGGTTGAATCGTTCGAGAACAGCTGCCCTCTACAAGAGCGAAGATCAGCCCAGAAGAAAACTTCGGTAAAAGTGGGGATTCGGAACCTTTGCAAGACTATTCGTAAACTATTTTAGAGGGCACGATGAAAAAATACCGCAGTATACTGAGATGAGTATCGTAGTAAACTAAGTGAATATAAGAAAATCGTTCGAAAAGCCAAACGAGACTCATGGAAACTTTTCTATGAACAGGTCGATATCGTAAAAGAGGTATCAAAGGATATGGAGGATACAATGGACTCTCGCACCTGGTATATCGGGATCCATAGATGAACTTAAATTGGGGGAATAAGAAACTAACACAGAGATAGTTATTACAACTGGCATGGCTAAGAATGCAATCAATAGCTTTGTACCCTATAAAGATGCTGGACCGGTCGTACTGGATGGAGGCGTGACTGGTTTCCGTACATCTGTCAAAGATTTTCACTGCATGCTTGAAATTGTCATATACGCCAATTAAATGGCATGATAAAAGGGTAATATTTATACCAAAACCAGGAAAACCTAGTTGTACGACAACTACGGATAGTTGATAGTTTGATTAAAAGCAGTATACCAGACAAAGACCTCAAATATAAGCAGCATGTTGATGTAAAGAGACGATCGGTGGAAACCGCGTTAAACGAAGTTGTCCACTATATAGGTGAATCCTTCGTATGCAAACTGTTTGCACTAGCGGTATGCATTGACATCGAAGGCGCCTTCAATAACGTTCACACTGATACTCTTTTACAATCCTTACACCAGTTTTATGTTGACGGATGTTCAGTAGTTGAATGTGCGAGATGTGCGATATAATTACTAGGAAAAGGGTACTTTGAGCTACATCATAAGGTGGCGTTTTGTCCCCTTTACTTTGGGTAACGACGATTTATAACCCCCAAGGACCCTAACCCTGAAAGAACTGTATGCTATGCAAACGATGTCGTAATACTTCTAAGGGTGAAGGATCCAAATTACTTGTGTAGAAGAGCTGAAGAGGCTCTCAATATGGCCTTGAGCTGGAATCAATCGAGAAGCCGCAATGTTAACCCGGCGAAGTCAATAAAGTCAAAAATTTCTAAGTATACTGAACCCTGTTGCCTGGACAATAAGATATTGGTGACAGACAGAGTTAAGTACTTACATATGTTGGTGTAATTCTTAACCGGAAATTAAAATACCACGTAAATGATAGAATCAACAAGGCATATAGGTGCTAGGAGAACCATCGGCTTACTATGACACATTGGCTTTATAAAAGTGTAACTAGATTAATTTTAACTTATGCTTCAATAATCTTGTGGACATCTTTGGACATCTTTGGACAAAAAGTGTATAAGTAGTGCCATGAGTACTACGTCAACCTAGATATTCCAACTATTGAAACATGCATATGTATATACATACAATCATGGAATGTGCCAATCTCATAGCAGACACAGAATATTTCGGAAATTTTGAAACACTGATCCCAGATAGAATGTCTTGGTCAAGCGGATTACCGTGTCCCTGATATCCAAAGAAGGAAAATATCGATAGTGGACTAATAGTAAATCCGGAAACCTCTCTACTTATTAAAACCTGAGAAGTACACCAAATATCAGAACAAAGGGAGTAGGAAAAGTGCCTTACTGCCGATGTATATATTAGCGCTACGATGACATCTGATGTCCAAGAAGAGGAATTTCAATAAAAATTATTTCTAGTATTTGGCTGGTAACAGCCCTTAGTCCTCTTTCTGTAATAGTACAACATGTGCCTTATTTTATGTTGACATGTAAGTAAGAGTATAATAAAGCAATCTGCTTATAATGCTGCCAAAAGATTTTTCATTTTATTTCTTGCCATTCTGTGCCGAAACTATTTACAATTTTCTTTTACATATAGTTTCAGTTTTTTGTTTTTTATTTACTTCTACAGATACGTATAATTTTCGATGATGTGTTTTAATGTCTAAGTGTAAATATAACTTTGTAAAGATATTAGGGCGTTTTAAAGAACTTCTCAAAGAATTAATTTCAAGTCTAAATCTGAGAATTTGAGTCACATACGAAAATATTAATCCATTTATAAGAGAAAATGATTTTTTGCAATCAAACCCTAAAAGCTTATACTTTTGAACCTTTGGAGGCAATTTTATTTTAAATTCGAAAAATACACACCCTAATATATAAGTATGTAAGTGCACATACTTACTACAATTGAAGAGTGTAATAAAGTGTAACAAATATACGATTACATTTATGTGTTTGTGTTTCTTACAAAAAGTTTGTGACTAAAAGTAATTGTAAGTATAATCTCTGGGGAAATATATGTATGAAAGCTCACATTCATACACTTCCGGTATTCTAAAACTCTCACACACTAACCAAAAAAATAACAAAAACAAATGCTTTTACTTGCATTTTTACACTTAAACATACATACTACGTTGTGGGGGAATACTGATTAAGTTATTTTAATTTTTTTGTTTTGTAAAAATCGTGTTAAAAAGCCTTTGAAATACATACCGTTCTTTAGTAAAGAAATTACTTTTCCAGTAAAGATAACTTCTAAAGAAACAGAAAATAAATACAATTTACTACATAAAAGTGTTGAAAAGGGCAAAAGAAACAAAATATCAAACACAAGAATATCACAGATAGGATTTATTTTCATAAATTTTCTTTATTGCTTTTTGCAAGAATTTATTTCAATTTTCTTTTAGTGAAAAGATTTTACGTCACTTTATTAATAGAACTTATGACTCTTCTTCTCAAATTAGCATCTAAGGCTAATGTTGACTAAAGAAAAAACGCAAAGAGGAATGGAAATAGCCTAAAAGTGAATCAATCTGTATGACTGCTATGTATCAACAGATGCCTCTCGAGACGTCTGCCATTACCAGTTATATAGCCAACTAACTAACTAACTAACTAACGAACTAACTAACTAACTAACTAACTAACTAACTAACTAACTAACTAACTAACTAACTAACTAACTAACTAACTAACTAACTAACTAACTAACTAACAACTAACTAACTAACTAACTATAACTAACTAACTAATAACTAACTAACTAACTAACTAACTAACTAACTAACTAACTAACTACTAACTAACTAACTAACTAACTAACTAACTAACGAACTAACTAACTAACTAACTAACTAACTAACTAACTAACTAACTAACTAACTAACTAACTAACTAACTAACTAACTAACTAACTACTAACTAACTAACTAACTAACTAACTAACTAACTAACTAACTAACTAACTAACTAACTAACTAACTAACTAACTAACTAACTAACTAACTAACTACTAACTAACTAACTAACTAACTAACTAACTAACTAACTAACTAACTAACTAACTAACTACTACTAACTAACTAACTAACTAACTAACTAACTAACTAACTAACTAACTAACTAACTAACTAACTAACTAACTAACTAACTAACTAACTAACTAACTAACTAACTAACTAACTAACTAACTAACTAACTAACTAACTAACTAACTAACTAACTAACTAACTAACTAACTAACTAACTAACTAACTAACTAACTAACTGACTAACTAACTAACTAACTAACTAACTTATCAGCATTTATTGGTTTTGACAAATACATACAAGTCATGAGTTAAAAAGCAGTTAACTATAATTAATTTCTTCGTGGAAGAGAACATTGTTAACTTAATTACAATCAATAAACTGAAACATGATACCTTTATGATTTAAGGTAAAACTACACCGACATAAATAACAGAAATAAATCTGTGAAACTCTTTATGGTATAATGAACTGAATTATTTATATGTACTTCCTAAAAGAATCATATCAAATGTTACCTTTTTGATGAGCCTGGACACCATCATCATCGCCGTCGTCGTCGCCAACAAATATATCAACATAAATTGATTTAATATTTCCTAAAACACCGTAAAATATGTAACTAAAACTACAACATCAACATAATCACAACAATAATAATATTATATTAGAAATTATAATTTGTAAAATGAATAATTTTATTATTGTTGCCGTTTTTTTTTATTTTTCCTCTTGTAATTCCATATTGTTATCATAATGTTAAATTCATTTTATGGAATAAATTTGTTCCTTTTTTTGTTGAATTTTTACTTTCATATTTATTGTGCGGTTTCTTAAACCTTACACCACTATAGGGGGTAACATATTATCATTATTTTCTTTTGTTTTGTTTATTCCATCAAACACATGTCACGTAGTACAAGGTATTAGATTTAAGATGTTTAAAAATCCTTCCATTAAAACAGATAATAAGACGTGCAGGCAGATATTCGGTCTTATAGACAGATATGCCTATATCGTTAATTATTTGGCTCTATGAATGAAATCTGAAAAGCAAAATTTTGAAAATCTGATTTTACTTCAGATTCGTTGCAAAAGATTTCCCTAATATACATATACATATGTATATGTGAGCATGTAACTGCAAACAGATATTAAATATGTAAATAAAAAGTTTATTTTGAATAATAAACAAACGAATTACTACAGTGCGTATGAGTATTAAACAATATACTTTCAGTAATACTCATACGTTCCCGAATTCAAACATTTCTTAATTTGAACAATTTGTATACATTAAAGTGTCCCGAGGATCAGCTATTTTAAAACACTCATGTATGAATACCATTGAATCGATTGTTATTAATGTACTGAACACGACGAAAATTAATTTTTTTTTCTTGGAACGGTCCTCAGTAATGAGATCAAGGTTTTCAATCGCTGGTAGGGAACTGAGGACCTTTTCATAAATAATATTTTTTTTAGTTTTTTAGCATTTAGTACATTACTACGAATCATTTGAGAGGTATTTCTCCAAAAAGTGGACCCTAATGTACATACATATGTGTAACAATTTAGTAATAAGTACTCTTTCTCTCATCCAATATTTAAAAATTTTTATGACAGCAGTTTAAATTGTTTGTATTTTAGTGTGATCTAATAGAACTACAAGTTGTTTGTTGTGGAAAATATTGCCAAAAGAAAACTTTTGAAAACTTGCAGAAAAATACATACTTATGTATGTGTATACATATGTCTATATATAAATAGATATACAAACATTAATATATGGGGAATTTCATGTCAATTTTCAGCTCTATCGGTTAAGAACTCCCGGAATTAGAGGAGATCAAAGTTGTACATTTTGGTCATACAGGGTTTTATTCAAATGAGGGTAACTTTTCACCTATTGGTCCTAGCAAAAATTGTTCAAAAAAGTTCAGATAGCTATTCCTTCATTCTTTAAAATTTTTTTTTTTTTTTTACTTTTTATGAAATTTTTTTTAACTTATTTTGTCTGGCCTACTATTCCATAGTTGTAACCTTGGTGCAAATTTTAGCCAAATCGGAAGACATCGATTTTTAAACTTGGGTCACTGACACGAAATTCCCCATATGTATAATAAATATTTATATTTGTTTTTGTCTTATTTGTTAACAAATTATACTAAATATGTAGGATGTATAGTTTGTAAGTAATTTACCAAAATAAATATCTCATACACAAACATATAGTTTTATGGGTTAAAAATTATTTGTTTATTTGTTCAATCATATGGAAACACTTCTAACTCAGAAAAAACTAAAGAAATAAATGTAATAAATTTATAAAAACGTTTTGCTAAAATAATATTCATTCAAATTATGCCGTAATATTGTCTGGTTTTTAAAATTTCTTGGTTTTATTTTGCTAAAAAAAGTTTAAATTTTAGTATTTACATATTGTAATGAAGCGAGAAATATATTTAGTTTATAAATGTATATTTAGTTTAACATTAATCAATTGTGCATTTATGTTTTGAGTCCTTTTGCTGTTTAAGGACTAAAAGCTTGTATGTGTTATGTTGGAAGTTTTACGAATGCTTTTGTGGTTTAAACTCTTGCATAACAAAGATATTCTTTACATTTTGAAATATATACTTTAAACCAGTTTATAATATTTACTTAATAGTGTATTGAACTACATAGTTAAGTTTTCCTTAATGTTTACATTTAAATTTCAGATAAATAATTGAAGTTCTATAAAAATTCAATAAATAAAACTTGTTTTCATTAGTTAAGTTAGTTAGTTAGTTAGTTACTAACTAGTTAGTTCGTAGTTTAGTTAGTTAGTTAGTTAGTTAGTTAGTAGGTAGTTAGTAGTTAGGTAGTTAGTTAGTTAGTAGTTAGTTAGTTAGTTAGTTAGTTAGGTAGTAGGTAGTAGTTAGTAGTTAGGTAGTTAGTTAGTTAGTTAGTTAGTTAGTTAGTTAGTTAGTTAGTAGTGTTAGTTAGTTAGTTAGTTGTAGTTAGTTAGTTAGTTAGTTATAGTAGTTAGTTAGTTAGTTAGTTAGTTAGTTAGTTAGTTAGTTAGTTAGTTAGTTAGTAGTAGTTAGTTAGTTAGTAGTTAGTTAGTTAGTTAGTTAGTTAGTAGTTAGTTAGTTAGTTGGTAGTTAGTTAGTTGTAGTTAGTTAGTAGTAGTTAGTTAGTTAGTTAGTTAGTTAGTTAGTTAGTTAGTTGTTAGTTAGTTAGTTAGTTAGTTAGTTAGTTAGTTAGTTAGGGAGTTAGTTAGTTAGTTAGTTAGTAGTTAGTTAGTTAGGGTTAGTTAGTTAGTATTTAGTTAGTTAGTTAGTTAGTTAGTTAGTTAGTTAGTTAGTTAGTTAGTTAGTTAGTTAGTTTAGTTAGTTAGTAGTTAGTTAGTTAGTTAGTTAGTTAGTTAGTTAGTAGTTAGTAGTTAGTTAGTTAGTTAGTTAGTTAGTTAGTTAGTAGTTAGTTAGTTAGTTAGTTAGTTAGTTAGTTAGTTAGTTAGTTAGTTAGTTAGTTAGTTAGTTAGTTAGTTAGTTAGTTAGTTAGTTAGTTAGTTAGTTAGTAGTTAGTTAGTAGTTAGTAGTTAGTTAGTAGTTAGTTAGTTAGTTAGTTAGTTAGTTAGTTAGTTAGTTAGTTAGTTAGTTAGTTAGTTAGTTAGTAGTTAGTTAGTTAGTTAGTTAGTTAGTTAGTTAGTTAGTTAGTTAGTTAGTTAGTTAGTTAGTTAGTTAGTTAGTTAGTAGTAGTTAGTTAGTTAGTTAGTTAGTTAGTTAGTTAGTTAGTTAGTTAGTTAGTTAGTTAGTAGTTAGTTAGTTAGTTAGTTAGTTAGTTAGTTAGTTAGTAGTAGTAGTTAGTTAGTTAGTTAGTTATTAGTTAGTTAGTTAGTTAGTTAGTTAGTTAGTGTAGTTAGTTAGTTAGTAGTTAGTTAGTTAGTTAGTTAGTAGTAGTTAGTTAGTTAGTAGTTAGTTAGTTAGTTAGTTAGTTAGTTAGTTTAGTTAGTTAGTAGTTAGTAGTTAGTTAGTTAGTTAGTTAGTTAGTTAGTTTTAGTTAGTTAGTTAGTTAGTAGTAGTTAGTTAGTTAGTTAGTAGTTAGTTAGTTAGTTAGTTAGTTAGTTAGTTAGTAGTTAGTTAGTTAGTTAGTTCAGTAGTTAGTTAGTTAGTTAGTTAGTTAGTTAGTTAGTTAGTTAGTTAGTTAGTTAGTTAGTTAGGTAGTTAGTTAGTTAGTTAGTTAGTTAGTTAGTTAGTTAGTTAGTTATGTTAGTTAGTTAGTTAGTTAGTTAGTTAGTTAGTTAGTTAGTTAGTTAGTTAGTTAGTTAGTAGTTAGTTAGTTAGTAGTTAGTTAGTAGTTAGTTAGTTAGTTAGTTAGTTAGTTAGTTAGTTAGTAGTTAGTAGTAGTTAGTTAGTTAGTTGTTAGTTAGTTAGTTAGTTAGTTAGTTAGTTAGTTAGTTAGTTAGTTAGTTAGTTAGTTAGTTAGTTAGTTAGTTAGTAGTTAGGTAGTTAGTTAGTTCGTTAGTTAGTTAGTAGTTAGTTAGTTAGTTAGTTAGTTAGGTTAGTTAGTTAGTTAGTTAGTTAGTTAGTTAGTAGTTAGTTAGTTAGTTAGTTAGTTAGTAGTTAGTAGTTAGTTAGTTAGTAGTTAGTAGTTAGTTAGTTAGTAGTTAGTTAGTTAGTTAGTTAGTTAGTTAGTTAGTTAGTTAGTTAGTTAGTTAGTTAGTTAGTTAGTTAGTTAGTTAGTTAGTTAGTTAGTTAGTTAGTTAGTTAGTTAGTTAGTTAGTTAGTTAGTAGTTAGTTAGTTAGTTAGTTAGTTAGTGTAGTTAGTTAGTAGTAGTAGTTAGTTAGTTAGTTAGTTAGTTGTTATTAGTTAGCTTAGTTAGTTAGTTAGTTAGTTAGTTAGTTAGTGAGTTAGTTAGTTTTCCAGTTAGTTAGGGTAGTTATTTTAGTTAGTATGTAGTAGTTAGTTAGTTGATAAGGTGTATGTTATACTATCAGATCCGAAGAAATACATCTGGAGGTTGTCATTTCCATATTGCATCTCAAACACCATTGAATAGTTATCTACTTTAACCAAACTATGTTGTTAGCGACAAGTACCCAACCAAATCTTTAACCACCGGTAAGGTAGGCCAAGTAAATATTGGAGCAAAGTGCAAGTACTTTCGTTGTTGGGTGAATTAAACTATTTATTTATTGTGCTACTACAGACTTTTCCGGATTTAAAACAGCTTTACAGTTATTTTCTGTGTTCATTAGTCTATTCTATTATCCAATGCTCAATTAAGAAGTTGTTTTATAGTGCTATTTGGAATAGTTTTTACACAAAGGTACAAATCAATATTTCTTCAAAAATCTTCTAATATCGACTAGGCTTAACTAATTCCTTATTAGACATACTCTCTTTACATCTGGCTTCAAATCCTATCCAAAAAAAATTAAATAATTTTATTAATAATGACCACTCATTACCAAGTAATGTGTGAAATAACTACATTACCTACAATACTCATTACCAAAATTTGAAAATATTTTGTCATTATTAGACTTCTAAAACATAATAATGATGATATGAAGTAATCAGTGAAATGTAAGTTGTTTAATACATAAAAGTCATTACCAATAATTTGCTGGGTTCATCTGACAACCAACTTTCTAATGAAAGCTTGCTCATGTGAAGATAAAGACAGATTAGAATACATCATATCCAAATACAATATATTATATATAACCCTGTCTTATAGCTAAAAAAAATAAAGTCTAGACAGATCCTTATATCTAAATTTCTTATAAGCACTTTTATAATTCAACAAACTTTTGGACTTAGGATCTTTCAATTAAAAGACAAAGTTTATTTTTAATATATCATAACTTAATTCGTTCGTTTGTGCCTTTTTATCTATATGCATTTTAGCTGTAAAAAAGTCTACATGTACTTTGTTATTCTTACTTAATGTTTTAGGTTCTTTTAATTTTTACTTTACATTCTACAACTTTTAAGTTTTTTTTTTACTTAACAAAAAAACTAAATGAAAAGAATGTACTTATAGTAAAGAAAAAAAAAACTTTGCTTTTAATCTTGTATGGTCAGTGTTGCTTAAAATCTCTTTTTCTTTTACAATTTTCAAAAGAGAAAAAAGAAAGTACAAAGAAAACTTTTGCATTTTTACGATTTTTTTTTAATTATGGTCTAATTGTAATTAGTTAGAAAAATTACTTAATCTTTTATTGCTTGTCCAAAAATTGCTACTACTTGCTCATTATAAATAAAAATCAAGTACCACTGAAAAGTTATTGGTGGGGCTATTATTGGTCAAAAATTTAAATATAAAACCGCTAGCTTTACCCAGTGTGCTTAAAAAAATATAAACAATAAACTCACTTTACGATTATTGAAGATTCTAGCTCCAATAGTATCTCAGATATACAATTTTTTGTTTAATTCATATGACCCTATTGAAAGCCTCCTCATTTTCCCCCAAATTTTCACAAAGTTGTTAGTAAAAAATATGAGGATTCTAGCTCTAGTAGTTTCCCAGATATACAAATTTTTGTATTTAATTCATACGGGAGGTACCACGCCCCCTTATTGCTAGTCTCCCAATTTATTATCCAAATGTTCATATCTAGGTCAAGCTTGTTCGTACAAAGTTATAGGTTTTTAGCTTTAATTGTGTCTCTGAAATACGTAGTTTTGTATTTAATTTCTGTGGGAGGTGCCACGCCCCCTATTACTAGTTTATTCCCATAAGACCACATGGAAGCCTAAATTGTTCCTGCAAAATTTAAAGGTTCTACCTCTAATAGTTTCCCAGATAAATTAGTTTTTGTATTTAATTCATATGGGAGGAGCCACGTCCCCTATTGCGAGTCCGCCCATTTTTGTCCTTAATACTCATGTTGATACTAAAGTGTCTGCAAAAATTGTGAGGACTTTAGCTGTTAAATTTTCTTAGATACACTAAAGTTGTCCATGGGAAATTTGATCACTTTATCTGTTGCAGTATCTGAGATATGCGCCTTTTAATATTTATTTTAAAGTGGGCGTGGCACTACGCCCAGCTAAAATTTTGTATACAGGAAGACACTGTGAAAATTTCAAGAAAATCTTTATAGAAGTTCAATGTATACTGTACGCATTGGTTACCCCCCGAGGCATGTTTCCTTGATGAAACACCCTCATCTTGGTGTATTGCAATCCGGGGGTAGATAGGTGCTACCAATACCTGTAGTCTTCCGGAACTATAAATTGGAAAGAGGTCTAACCAGAGCACCACATAATCTGGTACTACGGGTGGACTTGTCCTGGCTGGTCAGTTGGTTGAGGTTCCTTCGGGATCCACGTAGTGGCTGTGGTTGAAACCTAAATCACAGGAAGGGAGTGCTTTGTTAAAAGACTGATACACGGAGAAATATAAATTTTCAAGATACATTTCTGTTATCGTTTGTAGATGTAAGGAGCGGTACAAATTACACAGCATGACTGTGGATTAATAAAATGTTGGAATTGAGCTGATAATGCAAAGATTGCGCATACGAAGATGAACGATGTTTCTGATGTCTACTTTGATTGTGTAGAGAGAATGGAGTGATTGATGGATTTGACGGATGTGTGATGGTGTAACGATGAACAATGTGTTAGACTGTGTTTCGGACTACCAATCACGTCCCCTAGGTGCTGTTGCCGAATCAACAGAGCCATAGTAGTGTGGTTGGGCGACATTATGTCGGTTTAGATTGAGCTTGCTCATGACACCTGTCTTTCCCCAACGTGACTACTTTGGCAAGAGATTAGATAGCTCAAGTACTTGAGCAAAGTGCTTGTACATGGACCGGCATATCCATGTACAAAAATTGCGACCTGCGTGTAAGATACAGAAAGGGGCAGTGATGAGTTGTTTACTTTTTACTCACCCAGTGGTTGAAAAAGTACCACCGTGAGATAGGGCTCCACGCCAGGTACTCACGTAAAGCACTTCGACTTCATGTACGCATTGGTTACTCCCCGAGGCATGTTTCCTTGATGAAACACCCTCATCTTGATGTATTGCAATCCCGGGTAAAGATCCCAGCATCTCTTGTCTGCCGGGACTATAAACTGGTGATGTCACTTCACTCCTCGGCACCACATAATCTGGTACTACGGGTGGCCAGTTGCTCGCAGGACAGTGTCCTGGCTGGTCAGTTGGTTGAAGTTCCTTCGGGATCCACGTAGTGGCTGTGGTTTAAACCTAAACTCGCAAGAGCACCCCCTTCATGATAAGTTTCTTTTATCGCTCCTAGATTCTAGGAGCGTGGTTGGGCGACATATAAGGTTTTCCTTTGTCGAGGTTAGATTGAGCTTGCTCATGACAACTGTCCTTCCCCAATGGGACTAATATGGCAAGAGATTAAATAGCTCGAGAACTTGAGCAAAATGCACATATACTGGACCGGAACTTCCATATACGTAAATTGCCACCGTCGTGTAAGCAGGTGTTCACATAAAGCACTTCGACATTCTTATACGCATTGGTCATCTTGGTGTGATTGCAATTAGAGGAAAAAGAGGTGCTACCAGTACCTCTAGTCTGCCGGGACTATAAACTGGTGATGATCAAATGTATCCTCGGCCTTTTCATGGAATGACTTGACATGGGGTCGAAACACGGGACCGGTAGCCTACAGAGCAGAATTTTGGAATTTGTTTTGTCCCGATTATTGGAGAGGTCCCTTCGGGGTGCTGTGGTTCTAATCAAAATTTCGATTAAAAGTTTGATGCACGTTGAAATCTATATGCCAAAGTCAACAGATACCCCACAGAGGAATGACTGTGGAACTAAGCGTTGGAAATTGTCTAATGGTCTAATAAGCACGCCTTTCTATACGCTACATCAACATGTTTATCTTAAAAAGAAATTTCCAAAATACTTTACATATTTCTTTTTAAACTTATTCTAGTTGAATGGATTTTTTTTTTTTTTGGCTTCTGTGTCTGTAAAAACAAAAAAGGTTCTAATATGTAAATTTTTACAAGAAAAATTAATTAAAAGAAATATAAATACACAGAACAGAATCTTATCAAATAATAAAAAAAAATATTTATTTTAATAAAGTTTTTATACTCGAACTATGTACGTATCTGAGGCAACAAGGTTAAAGGTTTATTATATTTTTTTTGGGAGAAAATTTGTAAGTTTTTAAAATGTAAATATACAGAGACTTTACAAAGTTCTGTAATAGTTAAATTGTATGGTGCAAAGTATAAAGATTTAAAAAATTCTAAAACATGATTATTATTCCATAACTTCTTAATATGCAATTTTTGTTTCTTGTTGCACATACATACATATAGTATGATTTACTTAGATTCTTGGAACTTTAACATTTTGTTTTCAAGTATTTATAACATAATAAAAATCTAAAAGTCAAATTTGTTATAAGTATATAGTTGATTGAGTTTTAACTTAAATAGACTTAAACTAAATTAAATTAAGATTATTTCTACTTTATTTATAAAGAGATACATTATTTATAAATTGTTAGTGATTTAGGTTTTTTCTATTAAACTAAAATTATTTATTATCTATGTATGTGTATTTTCTTTATCTCAAATTGTACATTAAATAAAGAAAATGCACAATCGAATTTCTTACTCAAGTTGAATTATTTCATTTAACAATGATTGCGTCAATATTTCGTATTCAACTGGAATTATTCAAGAAAACAAAATCGAATTGTCAAACGAAACGAAGAAATGTAATCAAAATGTAAAACAAAATAAAATTTAAGAAATTGTACGAAATTTACATCTTTCCTTTTGGAACAGTCAGTGGAGATAGAGGGTATATATGGTAGGTTAGTAGGTAGGTTGATAGGAGGATTTATACTAAATCAAATCTGAAGAATTACACCTAGGCCACTATAGGGCCTGTTGTGCGCACCTTATCGTGAAAAAAAGGGGAACTGAATGAATTATTTTTCAGTGTTCAGAAACTCAGTTTCCTGAAGAAAATTCCTAAGAATCTTCCAATCAGTGTTAGTCAGGAATGTTATTACCGGAATAACATCACTTCCAAGATACTTGGATCTAACTTCAACGAGTGCCTGGCAGTGGCAAAGAAAGTGCTCCAGAGTTTCACTGTCCTCTCCACATGCTCTACATTCGTCTGAATCCGCACGTCCAATTTTACAGAGATGTGCTCGTAATCCTGTGTGTCCTCTCAGAATACGTACCATCATACTTACTTCAGACTTGCTCATTTTGAGATGATTTTTCGTCTTGCTCTCATCAGGGTCACGCCATAGGATCTTCGTGGTTCTACCCACTGTTTCATTATTCGAAGAGGCCTTATGGGATTCTCTCACCCATATTTTTAGTTCAACTTTTGTTGCGTCGAATGGTTTCGTGTTTGTCAGGTTAACTGCCTCGAGCTCCCTTCCCTTTAAAGCTCTTACATTCGCCCTTTCGTTACCGACTACTCCCAAGTAGGCTGGAGTATTCAGTTAAAGCTTTCTTACAATCCAATAAAGTCTTAGATTTAGTTCTATCGCCTGATATCGCCCTAATTGCCTTCTGGCTGTCGGTAAATATAATAAGCGCTGTGGGCGCCATATTTATTCTAATCCAATTTACGCATTTCGTTATTGCTCGTACTTCTGCCTGGAAGCTTGTGTTATGATTTGGTAAACGGTGGTATATTTCTGTTTCTGGGTCTTCAATATAAAACCCTAGCCCCACTTTGTCCCCCAATTTAGAGTCATCCGTGTAACAACGGATTCTAAGACATTTGTATTTGTTCTAATGTTCTGCTTGACCAAGACATTCTATCTGGGATCAGCGTTTCAAAGTTTCCGACATATTCTGTGTCTGGTATACGATCAGGCACGTCCGATGATTGTGTATAACCTTCTAATGTGTCCAGTATACATTGATGACGTGTCCTATAACCGCTTTTGGCCAGTTCGCCTAAAGGGAAGAGGGTATATATAAGTTTGTCATTGCGTTTGAAACACCAAGAAGTATTCATCTGAGATCCAACAAAGTATATGTATATATTCCGGGTCCATATCAAATTCTGAGTCGTTTTAGCTATGTCCGTCTGTCTGCCTAAAACACGCTCACGACAAGGACCACTTCCGATAACCACGTAAACGGGAATTTTTCATTACTGAATGAAGATGTCGATATAAAATTCGTAATGAATATGTTTAAAGTATATATAAACCACCCTGAGAAATATTTCCCAAATCGGTCCATAATTGGTCATATCACTCAATAGATGTATTTTAGTATATATAAAAGATCCAACCTGTAGCTGGGACTCTAATTGTTCAAGTCTGGGGGCACTAGGCTTCAAATTATTGCGTCCATACCTTCTTGACCTCCAATATTCTGATGTTATATGCCGTGCTGCAGGCCGGGCATATACATAGATCATTATATGATCAATAAGAAAAATGTTCATTACAGAGTTCAGAGCTTCACAGGGACTTTTTCTTAGAACATTTCACACTACTATAGCTATGTAAATCCATTTAACTATGTTGGGACTAAGTCTACATTTCATACCGAATATCTTATGTCACGGGTAGTAGGCCACCCGATATTGAAAGCATTGAAGAATGAGGTATTAATGAAAGTGAGGAAATCTTTTAACTGTTCTAAGTAATTATGGGGTCATATCCCTATATTAGAACTAGCCAAACGTTAAAGACCCCTAATGGACAGTAATGGACCAATACAATCCCGAAAGTAGTGTGTATGATATCATATAATCGGTCTTTACCGACAATACTTTTGTATTTGTCTTCTTGTTGAGCTTAAAAACTTATTTCTTAAATTTTAAGTTTATTTTGTTTCACCATAAATGAAACCGACCTAATAACATATAATTGTATGATCTGTAACCAAGTGGGAAAGGATTACATTGTATAGAAGAACTACTGTATATGTACATATACATATACTTACATACATATATACTACATGAAATCGTTGTATTAGGTACTCATGCGTATGATTGTAAATTGGATTGCATTATTCTTTTGTCTGTAGCATATTTCTTTCCGTTTTCTTTCTATACTTCTACGAGGGTTATATGATATTATTAATATGCTTAGCTCCTGCAGTAAAAAATAAAATTCAGAAATAATAAAATATTACCTCATACCATTGACAATGTCATTCGTATGTAGTAACAGGAGACTTTGCAAGCTGTGCAAACCTTAGCAAATATCAATCAATTTCTAAAACACTAATAAGTTCTATAAAAAATAATAAGCGTTTTTATTTCTTTAGAAATTTTCTTGGAAATAATTTTACTAAAGCCTACCATACCTCGCAATTCTCTTTGTCCATACTATTGGTTGGTATTCGAATATTGAATTACTATTTTAAGAAAGTAAATCAATGTTTGGCAGTCATAGAATCACCAGAAAACAAGAAAGAAAAATCTACATTTTGCTGTATCAAATAAGTAGATTTTTTTATACCCTCCACCACCATCAGTGGTGATAGAGGGTATATATAACTTTGTCATTCCGTGTGTAACACCAAGAAATATTCATCTGAGACCCAACAAAGTATATATATTCTTGGACCTTATGAAATTCTGAGTCGATTTAGCTATGTCCGTCCGTCCGCCTGTCTGTCTGTATAAAACTTTCTCACGTTAACACGAAGCAACAAAAATTAACGAAATTCACCCAAAATATTTATTATTGTTCTAGGCAGTTCGTATTGAAAATGAGCAAATTCGGTTTACACCGGGAAAAGTTATGAATCAAAATTTGAAGCAACCTCGAAAAAAATAAGCATTTTTTACACATTCTGATGATGATAATTCCATGAAAATCACCATACATTCGTTTCTACACAAGAGCTTGACTCCTGCTGAAAATTGTTAGAATCGGTCCACAATTTCATATACCTCCCATACAAAAGTACATATTCCCGGAAAATGGGTTCTTTGTTAATAACTTCCGTCACAATGTCGAAATCTTTACAAAATTTTACAAATCAAAATCTTATTTCAATAGAATTCATTCAGAGAAAAAATTTTCTGGATTGGTTCAAAATTGGACATAGCTCCCATACAAGGTCCCCTCCTGAAAATAACTTAAACGCAAAAAATTCATTACTCAATTAAGATATCTATATAAAATTTGGTACAAGTATTGCTCTCACATACAGAAATATTACTGTGAAATTTTTTTCCGATCGGTCCATTATTGGTCATAGCTCCCATTCAAGGTCTTAAACGCGCATAACTCATTACTAAATTAAGATATCCATATAAAATTTGGTATAAGTATTGTCCATATGCACAGAAATATTACTGTGAAATTTTTTTCCGATCGGTCCATTATTGGTCATAGCTCCCACACAAGGTCCCTTTCCGAAAATCACTTAAATACGCGTAACTCCTTACTTAATTAAGATATCCATATAAAATTTGGCACAAGTATTACTCATATGCACAGAAATATTACTGTGGAATTTTTTTCCGATCGGTCCATGATTGATCATAGCTCCCATACAAGATCCCTTCCCTAAAATCACTTAAACGCGCATAACATTACGAAATTAAGATATCCATATAAAATTTGGTACAAGTATTATTCACATGCACATGCACAGAAATGTTGATCATAGCTCCCATACAAGGTCCCACTTAAAGGCATATAACTCATTACCAATATTGATATCCATACATTTAGCAAAAATATTGCTCTTATATATGTACATAAATTACACTATAAAATTGTTTTACGATCGGTCCATATTTGGTCATAGCTCTCATACTAGGTCCCCTCCAGTAAATCACTTAAATGCACAATATTCATTACCAAATAATGATATAGATACCGAATTTTAAAATTTTGTTTTTATATACACAATTGGTCATAGCTCCCATACAAGGTCCTCTTACGAAAATCTCTTAAACGCACATTACTCTTTACCAAATAATGCTATTGATACAAAAATTCTATTTCAAGATTTTTGCACGATCGGTTCATAACCCACTAAATACTAAATTACGATTTATCTCCAGAAATTTTGCTTAAAATTTTTTTTAAGATCGGTCTATAATTCGTCATATCTCCCATACTAGGTGCTGCCCCTAAACCGTATTTAACTAGTTGCATTATCAATTTGTGTAGAACAATATTATATATATGTATTTATTATAAATCCTTGTCTTTCACACACATGCATACATGCAAATTATTAAAAATCGCCAAGCGTTTGTAATGTTCAATAAATCTTGGAATTGTAATAGATTTGAGCTGTTTGAATCTAGCGATTTTTCTATTTAAGACATGAGAAAACTTATTTCTACAAATATTTGATCAATTAGAAAAGTATTAATATAAAAGTAGCTGGTGGAGGGTATTTAAGATTCGGCTCAGCCGAATGTAGCACTCTAACTTGTTTTTCTTTGAGTTGCAGTTATTAACATGTAATTTAAACATAATTATGTTTAAAACAATTTGTTAAAATGTTACATTCCCTTTACATTTGCTCTTTTAAGATGATTTGTAAAATGCATAAGGGTTTAACATTATCGACTCAATCCGATTATACTCTCCTATTGCAATCTTTAAATTTAATAGCCTACATACATGTGTACATATGTATGTGTGTTTAACCAAAATTTATTCTTAAATAAGTAATATCGTAATTTTAAGTATGTACTTTCAAATGTTTAACTAAAATTTTAAACAATCTGGTTTAATTATAAACCCCCCTTAAAAAAGAAGAGCAATTCTTGTTGTCACGAAAACATTTTCAGAAATTTTATAGCAAACAGTATATGTCTGTATATGGTAAGATTTTGTAAACGTGCCAAACAAATATTCATTTAACAAAAACAACATTTTTGTAGGGCCTTATTCAAAAAATATTCTTAAAATTTTATAAAACAAATTTGCAATCTGATAAATGGTTATGCATAAAACCCCTAAACATTAAGATGATGAAACGACCTTTCATCTGACATCTAAATAAATAATGTTGTAGGAGTAAAAAGCAAAACGAATATTGGCTTGGGATCTCTTAGATAAAATTGTTTTAATCAACATTATCAAACATGGTCAAGATATTAGGGTCTCTAGTAGTAAATTATGTTGTAGTATTTGTATATTTTTCAATTGATGTGTATGTGTAACATGGAGTTTAAGTCAATTATGGATTGAAGATCTTAGATTTTTTTTTTGAGAATCTTAATTGGTAACAAAAAAATTACAAGTAATTTACTAACAATTTTTGGACTCTCAAAAAAAAATAGTTAAAAATTTTATTGAATTTGCAGGATAACTGATAAGATAACAAATAACCAATATACACACATTGCAAAAGACATAAAATGTATGTAAGATCATGTCGATTATTATAATACCAGGCTATTGTGCAAAAAACTACGGATTGTAATTAAGTAGTTAGTAAGTTAGTTAGTTAGTAGTTAGTAGTAGTTAGTTAGTAGTAGTTAGTTAGTTAGTAGTTAGTTAGTAGTTAGTTAGTTAGTTAGTTAGTTAGTTGTTAGTTAGTTAGTTAGTTAGTTAGTTAGTTAGTAGTTGTTAGTTAGTTAGTTAGTTAGTTAGTTAGTTTAGTTAGTAGTTAGTTAGTTAGTTAGTTAGTTAGTTAGTTAGTTAGTTAGTTAGTTAGTTAGTTAGTAGTAGTTAGTTAGTTAGTTAGTTAGGTAGTTAGTTAGTTAGTTAGTTTAGTTAGTTAGTTAGTTAGTTAGTTAGTTAGTTAGTTAGTTAGTTAGTAGTTAGTTAGTTAGTTAGTTAGTTAGTTAGTTAGTTAGTTAGTTAGTTAGTTTAGTTAGTTAGTTAGTTAGTTAGTTAGTTCGTTAGTTAGTTAGTTAGTTAGTTAGTTAGTTAGTTAGTAGTTAGTTAGTTAGTTAGTAGTTAGTTAGTTAGTTAGTTAGTTAGTTAGTTAGTTAGTTAGTTAGTTAGTTAGTTAGTAGTTAGTAGTTAGTAGTTAGTTAGTAGTTAGTTAGTAGTTAGTTAGTTAGTAGTTAGTTAGTTAGTTTAGTAGTTAGTTAGTTAGTTAGTTAGTTAGTTAGTAGTAGTTAGTTAGTTTAGTTAGTTAGTTAGTTAGTAGTTAGTTAGTTAGTTAGTAGTTAGTTAGTTAGTTAGTTAGTAGTTAGTTAGTTAGTTAGTTAGTTAGTTAGTTAGTTAGTTTAGTTAGTAGTTAGTAGTTAGTTAGTTAGTTAGTTAGTTAGTTAGTTAGTAGTTAGTTAGTTAGTAGTTAGTTAGTTAGTTAGTTAGTTAGTTAGTTAGTTAGTTAGTTAGTAGTTGTAGTTAGTTTAGTTAGTTAGTTAGTAGTTAGTTAGTTAGTTAGTTAGTTAGTTAGTAGTTAGTAGTAGTTAGTTAGTTAGTTAGTTAGTTAGTTAGTTAGTTAGTTAGTTAGTTAGTTAGTTAGTTCGTTAGTTAGTTAGTTAGTTAGTTAGTTAGTAGTTAGTTGTTAGTTAGTTAGTGTTAGTAGTAGTTAGTTAGTTAGTAGTTAGTTAGTTAGTTAGTTAGTTAGTTAGTTAGTTAGTTAGTTAGTTAGGTTAGTTAGTTAGTTAGTTAGTTAGTTAGTTAGTTCGTAGTTAGTTAGTAAGTTAGTTAGGAACTCCCAATATCCCAATTAAACGTAGATGTTTCTCTTCAGATGTTGTCCGTCTCTCATCTGCCTCTGTTGGCAATAGAGTCTACAACCTCTGTACTGGCAGACTACAATACTACCAGTTCATCTACGCCGACACTAATCTATGATAATATCAAAACTTTGAGAGTTGTATAGCCCACTTTTCCTAACAGTGGTACAATATATTAAGGTTTTCAACTACTTTTAAATATTTCTCAATTTATCCTCGTCAATTGCAACGGAAATACATTGCAGGTTGTGCTACTACAGTCAAAGGTGAACATACAATGTATGTATGTCATATATACATACATATGCATAAAAATTTCCAAACACTTTCTGTTCCCAACAAAAACAGGTTCAGAATCGATTATTATCTATTTCTAAATTGCTCATCAGCATGTGACACTACTTCCTCTGTACAGAGATAAAATGGGGTGACAGCTAACGACAAATATGTGACACAGTATGAATGTACATATGTATGTGATAAAGAATACCTGTCCTGTGACATATGTATTTTTTAAGGGCAGATCTAATGTACATTCATATATACACTAACGGTTAAAATGTCATACAATACATTGATATGCAAATCTCTTTTTATATGTTTGTCTCTTTTAAATCTACTTAATGAAATGAACTTTCATTAAGTGATATTGTACTCCCATCTCATTCGATAACATTTATAGAAAATCAAATTGGAAACAAGTAAAAATTAGGTCGGACCCTATGAGACGGTACATGGTTATGTAACATCGGTATATACATTTAGAAATAATTTGAAATAATGATTTACTTTAAACAAATATTTGATCATTTATATCAATAAAATTTAAAAGTTTAAAAGAAAAACTGAAATAGAAGCTGAATAAAAAAAACTGAATAGTACATAATCGCCATAACATCATTTGTTTAAGATGGATTGATCATTTAAAATAGAGCTATCAGAAAGTGATTCTATTCCGCTTGGCTAAAGGTGGGGACAATATGGATGTTACAAACTTAAGCTCAGACAACTAATGCATACCCCACTCTAATGATGTAGGATATAAAATACACTGCCCTGACATTTATGTTAGATACTATAATAGAGGGGTGAAAATTACATGATTGAAATAAAATTGTAAAGTTTGTATTAGTAATCAAATACTTACTTGTGCATGTCTCTTGCACTTTTTTTTTTTTTTGCTAAAACCATGTTGGTACATGTGTAGCTATTTAAATATGTATAAATGAAAATTGTTTATCTTACTTCCTGTAATGGTATACTGCTTGCAAAATGATTTGTTCGTTTTGTAACGTTAAATTAAATTTTATACTTCAAGCAACAAATTTACACTACATATATTAGGTTATTTTCAATATAACATACAGTGAGAGAATTTAGAAAAAAAAGGGGAGAAAATAAATCTATAATTTTCGACCGATTTGATAAAATTTCACATCGAGTTTAAATAAAAGTTGAATTTCGACCTAATAAATCTAACTGCACACATTGAAAAGTCCCAAAAAATACATACCATCATACTGAACTCGGACTTATTCATTCCGGGGATACCTGTCGTTCTGCATTCTTTGGGGACATCCCTTAGGATTTTTGTTCTTTCCTTCCGAGGAGGCTCCTCGGCCATCATTTCATCCCATATGATACAGAGCTTACCACTTGAAGAGTATTACAGTACAGTCTATCTTAGATATAACCTTAACGTCTGATATCGTTTTCATTGCTGATAGCCATCCTTATTTTCCCCCAGTTAAGCGCCATCCGTGTAACAAGAGATTCCAGCAGGGGTTTACTCCAATATTCAGCTTGACCATAATCCCCTGTCTATTATCAATATCTCACAGTTTGGTGGTTATATACATATAACCATCCAATATGTATAGTATACATTGATTCGTATCCTAATGACATGTTAATAACTAGTACTTACCCAACAACTTACACATCGTCTCCATTACTTAAATCGAGTCTATTAATGGATTTGTTTCCTTATATTTTGAAAATATTTATGAAAATTTTATATAAGAAAAATACATTTATATTGAGAATGTTTTGATAAAATTGATTCTGCTGATCGAGAAATCAGGATGATGCAAGTTTAATTTTCCAGCAGAAATTTCCAACATACAGATTTTTATACAATCAGGAAGCCGCATGTCCAATGTCATCTTTTTACGCTCAATATTATAGAAAATTGTGTTTAATTTTATGTTTATATTTTCAATATTTTAGAAAACTCAAGAAGTACCAGTTGAAGTACGAAAAAGTACCAAAAAACATTATTTGATTTCATGTTTTTAAGATCAATATCATAGAAATTTGAAAAAGTATCAGTTAAAGAACACAAAAGTGCCAGAAAATACTCCAGTTTAAATCATTCACTCAAGTCCCTGATTGCTTAGTTTTATGTTTCTTGGTTCATTATAATAGAAAACTCAAGAAGTACCAGACGAAGAACGATAAAGTACCAAAAAGTTACCTTTTATAGATTCTCATTTACTCCGGGCTCTATATGTTTGTTTTTATGTTTCTAGATTTAATTTCATAGAAAACTAAAAAACTAATAGTCGAACTACGATAAAGTACCAAAAAGTCCCCTTTTATAGATTTACTCCAGACTTTAAACACTAAATTTCATGTTTCTAGGTTCATTTTAATAGAAAACTCAAAAAAGTACCAGGCGAAAGACGAAAATGTACCAATAATTCACCTTTTATAAATTCTCATTTACTCTAGGCTCTACATGCTTAATTTCATGTTTCTAGGTACAATATTATAGAAAACTCAAAAAGTATCAGGCGAAAAACGGAAAAGCGCCAAAAGTCACCTTTTATAGATTTTTAATTACTCCAAGCTCTACATGCTTAATTTCATGTTTCTGGGTTCATTATTATAGAAAATTCAAAAAGTACCTTTTGAAGAACGAAAAAGTACCAAAAGGTCCCTTTTTATAGGTTCTCACTTAATCCGGGCCCGATATGCTTAATTTCAATTTTCTGGTTCAATATTATAGAAAATTCAAAAAGTACCTTTTGAAGAACGAAAAAGTACCAAAAAGTCCCCTTTTATAGGTTCTTATTTACTCCGGGCTCTACATGCTTAATTTCATGTTTCTAGGTTCAATTTTATAGAAAACTCAAAAAAGTACCAGATGAAGTACGATAAAATACCAATAATTCACCTTTTATAGATTCTAATTTACTCCAGGCTCTACATGCTTAATTTTATGTTTCTAGTTTTAATATTATAGAAAATTCAAAAAGTACCTTTTAAAGAACGAAAAAGTACCAAAAGGTACTTTTTATAGGTTTTCACTTAATCCGGTTTCTACATGCTTAATTTCATGTATCTAGGTTTAATATTATAAAAATTTCAAAAAGTACCTTTTGAAAAACGAAAAAGTACCAAAAGGTCCCTTTTTATAGATTTTCACTTTATCCGGGCTCGATATGCTTAATTTCATGACTCTAGGTTCAATTTTATAGAAAATTCAAAAAGTACCTTTTGAAAAACGAAAAAGTACCAAAAAATCCCCTTTTACAGATTCTCATTTACTCCGGGCTCTACATGCTTTATTTTATGTTTCTAGCTTTATTTTAACAAAAAACTCAAAAAAGTACCAGTCGAAGGACGAAAAAATATACCAAAAAGTCGCCTTTTGTAGATTCTCTTTTACCCCGGGCTCTATTTTGTATTTAAAATCAATTTATTATAAAATTTATCAATTTAAAATTTCAATTTGTAATTTTGTTACAAAATAAAAAAAAACTTAAGGTTTAAAATAAAATATAAGGAAACCGGATACAGTTGTTTCATTTTTCAAATATGTCGAAAAAAAGGAAATGAAAGAATAAGAAATATTGATTGCACAAAAACTAAAATACACAAATTTTATTTTAAACAAACTAATTACAGTTAATGCATAATTTATAAATATAAATTCTTAATAATAAACAAAAAGCAATGAATTTTAATGCATAATTAATATAATGAATGACATTCAAACCAAAGTAACCCACTGCGTATGAAGAATATTAAATTTCAAATAATTAAATATTTCACATACTTATACAACACTATGACTGACCTCTTTTTAGAGAAAATAATTTAAAATTTATTTTTGGTTTTTTTTTTTGTGTTTAACAACCTCTTTAAAAAAGATTACACATTTAAGCCAACTAAAAAATATTTGTTTTTGCTCATTATTAAGATAAAAGTTTAATAAAATTAAATGACATATTTTGCACCTTATTAACAGCATATGTTGACACTAAACATTTTTACTAGTTGGCTAAATACAAATACATTTAGACATATCATTTCCCTTCTGGCTTTTATTACCCTAATTTTGGGAGTTTTTGTGTATCTGTGGATGTGTATTACTGGATGTTGTTAAAACAGTAAAGTATTAATGGCGGACCTTATGACAGTAATAACAACTAAATAAAATTGACATTGAAAACAAAACAATGAACAGGATGGTTTTAGGAAACAATTTAGTTAGTATATAAGTAGTAAAAGAGCTAATGTACCCAACAGTTCTTTGCCGTCTCCTGAACTGGATGTTCTTGGGTATAAAAACTAACAAAACACCATCCTAACTGATAAAATTTTAAACGATAAGGTTAAAAACTATCCCCTAAACTAACATCTAAATTAGGACCTAAAATACACCAAAAGGCATTGAGAAATTCACACAGTAAGTGTTTATTTTCCTTCATTAAATAGCATATGGGAACCATTTTTTTTACTTTCTGTTTCAGAAACAATTTTTGACAACGAAAGTGTCATTAAAATTTATATTTATGTTTATTTTATAAAATTGTTAATGTTTGTAGTGGAAATTGTTACAAAAAAAATTCAATAAAATTAAATTTATAATATACCCAGCAGTTTTGAAATTATAAAATTCAAGACTAGTATGGAACTTGGTTTTGCAGCTTTTTGTCGAGATACGAGTATTTTAAACATAATTATGAACTTCAAAACCCTACTCGTAGAGTTCAGTTGTATGGGGGCTAGGTGAAATAATGGACCGATGTTAACCATTTTCAATAGGTCTTATCTTCGGTACCATAGAAGAACATGTGCCAAATTGCGACCTGTAGTTTGATAACAAGGTTTACAAGACCTACTCAGGGGTTCAGTTGTATGGGGGCTAGGTGAAATAATGGACCAATCTTAACCATTTTCAATGAACTTCGTCTCTGGGATAATAGAAGATCATGTACCAAATTTCATTTAATTATCCTCAAAATTGCGACCTGTCGTTTGATTACAAGGTTTACATGGACGGACGGACAGACGTACGAACAGACGGGCATAGCAAAATCGATTCAGAAAATGAGTCGACTTTGTGGTGTAGGGTATAAAAATTATAAAAAAATTAATTCTTATAATATTATTTTTTTTTCCAATAATCCCAAATATTTATATAAAATATTTCATAAAAAATATAATTTAATAAAAACCTTTGTGGCCATTACAATTGATGTTTACATTAGCTGACAATGACAAATATGGTTAGTATTTAAATGTCAATCTAGTAAAAACGTTTACATTTTCATGTCATAATTTAAACAATGAAATTGACATTTATTTCAACATGTCTTTCATAAAAAAAAAAAATAATATTTTACTGATTTGTACTCCAATGAAAACAACAAAAAAATTCTACAACATACTAGTATTGGTTAAAAATGTTGCTTGTTTTTATTAGATTGTAAAATTTAACTTATGTATGGTAATTAAATGTATGTAGTTGTGGAGAGAAGATATAATATTATGGAATTTTAAATTTCCTGGAATTTTTCGCTTTTTAAATTAGAATTTATTAACATAACGACAGTTATTCAGATCCTCTAAATTAAAAAGCATCGATGAAGATGCCTCATGACTAAGTTTTTAATATAATGAAAATTTTATTAGTTTGTACGCAGTCTATAGACTAGACCATAGACTAGCCGATTGACTAGACTATAGACAAGACTATAGACTAAACAATAGAATAAGAGTATAGACCAGACTGTAGACTATTCTACAGACTACAAAATGGACTAGACGATAGACTAGAATAGACGATAGACTAGACTATAGACTAGACTATAGACTAGACTATAGACTAGACTATAGACTAGACTATAGACTAGACTATAGACTAGACTATAGACTAGACTATAGACCATACTATAGACTAGACTATAGACTAGACAATAGACTAGACAATAGACTAGACAATAGACTAGACTATAGACTATACTATAGACTAGACTATAGACTAGACTATAGACTAGACTGTAGACTAGACTATAGACTAGACTGTAGACTAGACTATAGACTAGACTATAGACTAGACTATAGACTAGACTATAGACTAGACAATAGACTAGACTATAGACTATACTATAGACTAGACTATAGACTAGACTATAGACTAGACAATAGACTAGACTATAGACTATACTATAGACTAGACTATAGACTAGACTATAGACTAGACTATAGACTAGACTATAGACTAGACTATAGACTAGACTATAGACTAGACTATAGACTAGACTATAGACTAGACTATAGACTAGACTATAGACTAGACTATAGACTAGACTATAGACTAGACTATAGACTAGACTATAGACTAGACTATAGATAGACTATAGACTAGACTATAGACTAGACTATAGACTAGACTATAGACTAGACTATAGACTAGACTATAGACTAGACTATAGACTAGACTATAGACTAGACTATAGACTAGACTATAGACTAGACTATAGACTAGACTATAGACTAGACTATAGACTAGACTATAGACTAGACTATAGACTAGACTATAGACTAGACTATAGACTAGACTATAGACTAGACTATAGACTAGACTATAGACTAGACTATAGACTAGACTATAGACTAGACTATAGACTAGACTATAGACTAGACTATAGACTAGACTATAGACTAGACTATAGACTAGACTATAGACTAGACTATAGACTAGACTATAGACTAGACTATAGACTAGACTATAGACTAGACTATAGACTAGACTATAGACTAGACTATAGACTATAGACTAGACTATAGACTAGACTATAGACAAGACTATAGACTACACTATAGACTAGACTATAGACTAGACTATAGACTAGACTATAGACTAGACTATAGACTAGACTATAGACTTGACTATAGACTAGACTATAGACTAGACTATAGACTAGACTATAGACTAGACTATAGACTAGACTATAGACTAGACTATAGACTAGACTATAGACTAGACTATAGACTAGACTATAGACTAGACTATAGACTAGACTATAGACTAGACTATAGACTAGAATATAGACTTGACTATAGACTAGACTATAGACTAGACTATAGACTAGACTATAGACTAGACTATAGACTAGACTATAGACTAGACTATAGACTAGACTATAGACTGGGCTATAGACTAGACTATAGACTAGACTACAGACTAGACTATAGACTAGACTATAGACTAGACTATAGACTAGACTATAGACTAGACTATAGACTAGATTATAGACTAGACTATAGACTAGACTATAGACTAGACTATAGACTAGACTATAGACTAGACTAAAGACTAGACTATAGACTAGACTATAGACTAGACTAAAGACTAGACTATAGACTAGACTAAAGACTAGACTATAGACTAGACTATAGACTAGACTATAGACTAGACTATAGACTAGACTATAGACAAGACTATAGACTAGACTATAGACTAGACTATAGACTAGACTATAGACTAGACTATAGACTAGACTATAGACTAGACTATAGACTAGACTATAGAAGACTAAGACTACTATAGACTAGACTATAGACTAGACTATAGACTAGACTATAGACTAGACTATAGACTAGACTATAGACTAAACTATAGACTAGACTATAGACTAAACTATAGACTAAACTATAGACTAGACTATAGACTAGGCCTATTGAAAATGGTTAAAATCGGTCCATTATTTCACCTAGCTCCCATACAACTTAACCCCAGAAAATGGCTTTTGAGCTCATAATTATGTATAATATAGATGTATCTCGAGGAAAGTTCGCACTACTAATTTTTATACAAGTCTTGATGACCTCGCCAAATTTCTAAATGATCGGGCTTCTTATGACCCTAGCCCCATACAAAGCCCCCTTCAGAAAGTGACTTAAATATCCGCAATTAATATATAAACACTATTATTACAATGACATTTAGCACAGACAAATATTATATAAATACAAATCTATACAGACCATTTTATCGGGATCGGTCCACATTTGCTCCTATCCCCGATATAAAATCTCTCTTAGAAAATTAGTTTTTCGTCAATAAATTGCTTAAATAAATCGGTATCATATGGTCGGCCACGCCCGACTATACTTTCTTACTTGTTGGTTAGTCAGTTTCTGACTATATTTCAGGTGAAAATTTATTTCACTTCAAAATTTACACAAGTGTGACTTTAGTTTATTTGACTATTTCTTTATTAGTTTATTCTTTGCCACTTAATGTGACTTGCACGTCACTTCTCTAGAGTACCTTTTTAGAAATCTGTATCTAAGTTTGAAGTCACCAATAAAATAAACCAATATACAACAAGTTAATTGATTTCTTACAATTAGTTACATTTATTTATTTTAGTAACTTTATTGGATTGTGGTAACATGTTGAAGGCAATTAAGGAGCCTAGGATACTCAGTCAGCTAGTCATACATACACTTTTTTCAATCTGTCTATCCGTCGATTCGATGTTTGCATGTACATATGTGTGTAGGTTTGTTCTAATAAATTTTAACATATTTACACAGCATTCATATTAGACCGACTCTCAGAAAATAGTGTCATATGTTATGTCATATGATGTTACCCAAAATATTTTGTATTTAGAGTGTTTCGTTTTTGCAATATGAAATTATATATTCAATTCAAAAGTACAAGTAAGGCGTAATTTCGCTGAGATTTTGTTTTTGTACCACCCTAATGTTAAACCTGATAAATATTTGCAATATATAAGAATTCAAATGTTTACCATAATGAAGTAAACTTAACTTAAATAAAGTATTTAGTAGAGTCAACAAACAACACGAAAACTTAAATATTTTGCCAATAACAACTATGTTTAACATTTAACATATGAATTCAATGTCTCTACAACTGACAGCTGTCGTTTGAGTAAAATATCATTAAATCTTGAATAAAACTTCAAACTTGCTCTTCCTCTTCAATGAGTTTGTGTATGAGTATGACGTTTAACTGGTTGGTGGTTGTCAAACTTTATGTTGTCGTTTGAAAACGAAGAAGTTTTACAAAAAAAAAAAAGAACTTTTCCATAAATTTGTTAGCTACTACTACTACTACTGACAACGATTTCCCTTTTTCATTTAACAAAACCCAGTGATTCGGAGTCAAGGAGTCAATGTCTCAGTAAAGTATTATAATGTCATCTATTTGAGTCTATTTCGTATGTTTTGGATCATTCTTCGCCAATGTACTTTGCAATGCAGAGGAAATAACAACGATTCGTTGTCGAAATCACAAACATGCTTTGCGAAATGACACAAAGCGTAATCGAAATGACAACAATGCATTGTTGAAATGACACCGATGCGTTATCATTTCGTTGCCAAAATGATAACTGGGTATTATTTACATTATGTGCACATCCATTGTCCGAATATTAACAAACATGGTAAGCTCACTTTTGACAACGGATTGTATCAATTTCTGTACTTTTCTACCGGTTTTTTCCCTCTGTGTCGGTAAAATCACTACTTCGGGACCATTACTCCGTACTGCAGGGATATTTTACAAACTACAAATTATTTAAAATTTTCTTATTTACTATACATACTACATAGTTTTTGTTCTAATAATATTTAAGACGAAAAATGCAGTTCGTAATGATAATTACAATTTAACATGATTTGAAGATTTAAGTAATTGGATTTATGATATATTGAGTAAATAACTTTATTTATAATTTATATAAAAATGCGTTTCTCTCGAGATATCTCATGAAAAAACTATATTACACACCAGCGCGGTCTAGCAATAGTGGGCGAGGCATTTCTCTTATGAAGTGATTCGTATATCTGGAAAACTATTAGACCTGCTAGATATATAAACATTTGGAAAAAAAAATAGTAATTTTCGAAAGTAGCCTTTGTATGGGTGTTGTGGGATCTTCAGAAACTTGATTTGAACAAACATACAGACTAAAGTTTTAAATTGCCTGTATTTTTTATACTTTTGGAAATTGGTTTCAAATATTTACATCCCAGGAACACTCGCTTAGAAGGACATAACTTAACTGACAGACAGGTGGATTTAGCTTATTCGAGTCCTTAAAAACGGAATAACTTCAAGCCAATTCCTTGCTCTAATAAATGCGTGGATGTTGTCCAAATCGCTTTTTGACAGACAAATATTGTCCGTTAGTGTTCGATGACAAAACTTTTTCCGTCTTAGTTCATCGAATGCAGGGCAGTTTCTGTAATTTCATCCTCTGCAACTTCCGCAGAAACTTATAAAAATGATATAAAAACGGTAGATATACTATATGAGGACTAAACATAAAATCAATCAAATCAAATTTCCATGAGGCCAAAAAAGAATAGGCAATTTAAGGTTTTTCTGAAAATTAAGTTTTTAACAACAATTTAGACTAACTGCAATAAATTATATATTACTTCCGAGTCCATAGATAATTATTATCATAAATTGTCTATTTCCCGAAATCCTTCGTGTTATTATACCCTACACCACTATAGTGTGGAGGGTATTATGCGTTTGTGCTCTGATGTTTGTAACACCCAAAAATGTTGATCATACACTCACCTTAAAGTATACCAATCAGCTCAGAAGCACTTCCTGAGTCGATTAAGCCCGTCTTTTCGTCCGTCCGTCTGTCTGTTTGTTTCTGTGTGTGTGTCCATGTAAACCTTGCGCACTCTACAGGTCGCAATATTTGAGATAATTTGATAACATTTGGAACATGCGCTTCTTATGG
Source organism: Lucilia sericata (assembly GCF_015586225.1). Lineage (NCBI taxonomy): Eukaryota > Metazoa > Arthropoda > Insecta > Diptera > Calliphoridae > Lucilia > Lucilia sericata. The sequence goes on along the minus strand of NW_023994894.1, from coordinate 53,786 downwards.
TCCAAGGACTATTGAAAATGGTTGAAATCAGTACATTATTTCACCTAGCTCCCATACAACCGGACTCCCCGAACAGGGCTTTTGACCTCATAATTATGTTAAATGATCTACTATCTTTACAAAAATTGGCTAAACTTAGATTTATATAAGTCTTAATAATTTTAGCGATTTTTGTAAAGATCGGGCATTATTTGAGCCTAGCCCCAATACAAAGTCCCCTTCAGAAAATGACTGGAATGACCACTATTCACTTATAAACACCAGTTTCACGATAAAATTTGCCACAAATAAGTCTTATATAAACATTAATCCTAACTATAAATTTTATAAGGATCGGCCCAAGTTTTGCCCTAGCCCCCATATAACCGGACCTTCCGATTTGGGCCTTTTAGCTCATAACTACGTCAAATATACTACAATATTTCCAAAAATGGGCACAACTAAGATTGATATAATTATAAATAATACTGTCAATTTTCGCCATGGTCGGGCATTATTTGACCCTAACCCCCATACAAAGTCCCCTTCAGTAAATGAATTGAATGTCCATAATTCACTTATAAACACTAGTATCACGATAAAATTAGCCACAAATAAGTTTTATATAAACATTAATCTCGACAATAAATTTTATAAAGATCGGACTAAATTTGACCATAGTTCGCATACAACCGGACCTACCGATTTGGGCCTTTTAGCTCATAACTACGACAAATATATCACTATCTTTCCAAACATCAGTAAAATTGAGTTTGAGATAATTATAAATAACACTGTCGATTTTCTTGATGATCGGGTCTCATTTTACCCTAGCCCCTATAAAAAGTCCCGTTCTGAAAATGACGTAAATGCCCACAACTCACCCATAAATACTAGTATCACGATTAAATTTGGCACAAATAAGTTTTATATAGACGTGCCCTGGCCCCCATACAACCGGACCTTCCGGTTTGGGCCTTTTATATTTTAACTACGTCAAATATACTACTATCTATCCAAAAATCAGCATAATTAAGTTTGATATAATTGTAAATAACACTATTGATTTTCGTAATGATCGGGCCTTATCTAACCCTAGCCCCTATACAAAGTCCTCTTCAGAAAATTACTTGAATGTCCATAATTCACTTATAAACACTAGTATCACGATGCAATTTGGCACAAATAAGTTTTATATAAACATCATTCCCAAGAATAAATTTTATAAGGATCGGCTTAATTTCTGCCCTAGCCCCCATACAACCCGATCTTCCGATTTGGGCCTTTTATCTCTTATCTACATCTAATATACTAATATCTATCCAAAAGTCGGCACAATGTGCTGATGTTTGTAACACTCAAAAATATTTGTCATCCAGTCGGTTCAGAATCACTTTCTGATTCGATTAAGCTATGTCCGTCTTTGTGACCGTGTAAACCTTTGTTAAAATGTGCCACAAACTAAACAAGTTGATCTAAGAAACTAAAATTTGACAACAAACTTTAAAAGCAATTTAGAAAATCAAAGAACCTTATTCTTAACAATTTATCAAAAGTTTATAAGACAAATTTTCATATAATATTTGTTTTACAATCCTTTGATAAATGGTTATGAATAAGAGAGCAAAACTTTAAAAAACTGCAATGACCACAAACTATAGCATTTCTTAGTGTAAGAAAACCAAAAAGTATATTACCACTTTCTAAAGTTTTCCAAAAAATATGTAAGAAAAAGTTTTACAACTTAAAAAACTATATTTATGAAAAAACAAAACAAGAAATAAAACTAATTTATCTATGTTGTTAGTAAATACATAGCAGAACACATTTGCGGTTAAAATCCATTTATTTTTCCTCAATTTACTTTTAAACCGCACAGCTGGAAATGCGTCTGTATATATGATTTGAGTCTTTGACCTCCTGACCGCCCTTTCTGCAGTTACTACAACTGTTTCTAAGTTTTCGTTATGGATTTTTCATGGCCTTGTAAATATGGTTTAACACACACACAATTTAACAATAACCCAGTCAAACGAGAGGTTTACTATGAAATAAAAGTTAGTTAAATTAAAATTGGTCATAAAATTTGGTTAAAATCTAAGAATTTAACATCTTAGTTCTGTAATACTAATGTTTTAAGTAATTGAAAATATGTAAAACAAAAATATTTCCTTAAAGAAAATGTCAAACTACTAATAAACATTTAATATCAACCAACCACTCTTAAACACTTTACTTGCGTCAAATATTTGCAAGTACCGTCATGTTTACAAAATTTAAGTAAATCCCATTCATGTTCAAATGTCAAACTGCAAGTTGACAAAAGTAAGTATGAAAATATTATTCTTTTCCTTTAAAGTTCCATAAATTGTTAACAAATTTCTGGCATTTGCAAATATGTATGTACTCGCAAAATTTACATTCATACATACTTACACACAGACATGAATGGGTTTGCTGTCGAAAATAACCAGAAGGAAACTTTGCAGTCATTTTTATTATCATTAAAATCGTCTTTTGTTCTCATCATCTTTGGCGGATGATGAATGAGTTAAAGTGTTTTGGTTTGTATGTTTTAGAGGTTTTACTTTTGATTATTTTATTTCACGATTTTTTTTTTTGCAAATGTCTTTAAGGATGAAATATTTGGGTTGTAGAGAGTAGTAATACACTTCGCTTATTCTGTCACTATACACAGAAATCTACCAACTATATTGTTAGCTGGTTTGTATATCTGTAAAAACATGTTGATGTTTCATTCTTTTCACTTTTGTTGCACTCTACTTTATGGGAGCAGATTAGTTGTATATTCGTTTCATCAGTTTATAGGTAACATACAGGCAAATGTGTATAAGTTCTAAAAAGTACATTTTAGCTTGTACTCATTTGACGTTCAGACCAATGGTTTTTGTTCAAAATTGTCACCTTCGGAACTGGTTCTGAGGAATCGTTATGGACTCGACACTCGTTCTTTGAAACAGTTCTGGAACTAGTTCTTGAACCAGAGATTTTTGTTCGAATTTGTCAATCAAAATTGTTGTTTAAGAAGCTGAAATGGTTCTGTTCGCATCCGCTCCAGAACTGTTTTTTTAGAACAAGTTCCAAGATTATTCCTAGGATCACACAATATTCTTATTCTTTTTCGAAAAATTTGTCATAGACCAACAAAGTAAATATTCTGGGTTCTTATTAGATTCGAATACATATTGGTGAACATCCGTCTGCCTGTTTGAAGAACGAGGCAACTGGAGAGCTAACTTTTTCACGAATGACCTATTACATTCCATTAGACCCTGAGAACCATATATGATCGTCTTGACCTTAAAAAACTTCCAAAAAAAGCAAATCTCATTACCAAAGAGACTTTTAAATAGTCTTTAGACCAGTTCCAAGATGACTGAGAGTTAGTTAGTTAGTTAGTTAGTTGGTTAGTTAGTTAGTTAGTTAGTTAGTTAGTTAGTAGTTAGTTAGTTAGTTAGTTAGTTAGTTAGTTAGTTAGTTAGTTAGTTAGTTAGTTAGTAGTTAGTTAGTTAGTTAGTTAGTTAGTTAGTTAGTTAGTTAGTAGTTAGTTAGTTAGTTAGTAGTTAGTTAGTTAGTTAGTTAGTTAGTTAGTTAGTTATGTTAGTTAGTTAGTTAGTTAGTTAGTTAGTTAGTTAGTTAGTTAGTTAGTTAGTAGTTAGTTAGTTAGTTAGTTAGTTAGTTAGTTAGTAGTTAGTTAGTTAGTAGTTAGTTAGTTAGTTAGTTAGTAGTTAGTTAGTTAGTTAGTTAGTTAGTTAGTTAGTTAGTTAGTAGTTAGTTAGTTAGTTAGTTAGTTAGTTAGTAGTTAGTTAGTTAGTTAGTTAGTAGTTAGTTAGTTAGTTAGTTAGTTAGTTTAGTTAGTTAGTTAGGTTAGTTTAGTTAGTTAGTTAGTTAGTTAGTAGTTAGTTAGTTAGTTAGTTAGTTAGTTAGTTAGTTAGTTAGTTAGTTAGTTAGTTAGTTAGTTAGTTAGTTAGTTAGTTAGTTAGTAGTTAGTTAGTTAGTTAGTTAGTTAGTTAGTTAGTTAGTTAGTTAGTTAGTTAGTTAGTTAGTAGTTAGTTAGTTAGTTAGTTAGTTAGTTAGTTAGTTAGTTAGTTAGTTAGTAGTTAGTTAGTTAGTTAGTTAGTTAGTTAGTTAGTTAGTTAGTTAGTTAGTTAGTTAGTTAAGTTAGTTAGTTAGTTAGTTAGTTAGTTAGTTAGTAGTTAGTTAGTTAGTTAGTTAGTTAGTTAGTTAGTTAGTTAGTAGTAGTTAGTTAGTTAGTTAGTTAGTTAGTTAGTTAGTTAGTTAGTTAGTTAGTAGGTTAGTTAGTTGTAGTTAGTTAGTTAGTTAGTTAGTAGTTAGTTAGTTAGTTAGTTAGTTAGTTAGTTAGTTAGTTAGTAGTAGTTAGTAGTTAGTTAGTTAGTTAGTAGTGTTAGTAGTAGTTAGTTAGTTAGTTAGTTAGTAGTTAGTTAGTTAGTTAGTTAGTTAGTTAGTTAGTTAGTAGTTAGTTAGTTAGTAGTTAGTTAGTTAGTTAGTTAGTAGTTAGTTAGTTAGTTAGTTAGTTAGTAGTTAGTTAGTTAGTTAGTTAGTTAGTTAGTAGTTAGTAGTTAGGTAGTTAGTTAGTTAGTTAGTTAGTAGTTAGTTAGTTAGTTAGTTAGTTAGTTAGTTAATGCTTCGATCGCATATCGAAAGCTGACTTGTCGAGAAGTGGGATTAAACCTACATGGAAGGAAAAGGAAATATACACGGCGGGTACCAAATTCACACCAAAGAGTTTATAATTTTTCAATAACATCCGTTGTCAAAGTGTATACATAAGTACGACAACACCATATAATGTTTACAACGCAACATTGTCAACATTGCAACAATTCGTTGTCGAAATCACTATTGGCAAAGGATTGTTTATCAATCGTGAGCTTACCCCGTTTGTTAACATTTAGACAACGGATGTGTATAAAATTAATATTTCGACAATGATTGGTCGCGTACGTATGAATATACTTTGGCAACGGATGGTATTAAACAGTTTGTTGTTAATTTGGTACCAGGCGTGTATATTTATTTTTCCCTCTGTGTAGATTGGAGATCACGGTCAAGATCAACATAAGCGATATACTTTTCGATTAAAGGAGATGATATTATATTATGATGATACTTATTCTGAATGGACTCACTATGCACAAATTGACGAATGGATTCACAAACAACGTAAAGTATACTGATGGGATAGTAAAACGCAGAAAATCTCTCTCATTGCCATGTCTTTGTCGATATAAGATCCAAATGTACTCTTTCGAAAGCGACTTTCAGTCGGATAAAATAATCGATTAATGCTATCCAAAACGAATTTCAAACAAATGGTTGGCTACTTGACGTTAAAATATCAAGTGTGGTTCTCAATCTTAAAAAAATTTGTAAAAAAAAAAAAATCTTATTTATAGGTTTGAATATTTGTAGAAAAAAAACTTTAAGACTCTCATAGCAGTTTTCCCTTTAGCATCATCATTATTATTATGGCTGCTTTCACTTGTTCTACAATAGTTTTAACTTTTTCGTAGCACTTCGTGAACCAACCATTACTTATGGTTTATTCGATCGGATTGTCTCAACAAAACTAAATGTGTATGGATGTCTGTCCATTTAAATGAAATCTCACATTTACTAGCTGCAACAAAATTACTGACTCAGGATATGTTCTAGTGCAGCTGTCTAAAGTGTTTCTATTCTTGGCTATAAATGAATTTTTTCTTGTTTCAAAATTAAATTAAGAAGTGTAGAAAAGTTCAATGTTCAAGATAATTGGTTTAACATTTTTAGAAGATTTTAAAGGAAATTTTAAATCTGTTAGGAATTGTAAATGTATTTATTTGATAGATCGTTAATACATTACGTGCGCTTTTTGGAAATGACTTGATTAAAGAAAATTCCAAAGAAAATTATGATAAATTTGGACCAACCCTGTAGCAACCCTTAGCATTTTAATAACGATAAGTGAGTCTAGAGTTTTTTTACTTAGCGATTTATTTCCTGTCTTGTGAGGCTGCAGCTACAAAAGTTTTTCCTTTATATAAGAAAAATTTAAGCATAATATACATAATTTTCTTCTATATAATAATCGCAATGACAGTGCAAAATACGTTATAAATTATAAAATAATAAAAATAGCAAAAATTGAAACTCATCTCTTTTCGTTTTTATAAATATTTAATAATCGTTGAAAAGATGCTGGCTGTTGTTAGAAACTACAATTATTTAAAATTGTTTTATTGCTGGAAATTTACATTTTCATAACGTCAGTCTATCAGTCAGTCAGTCATTCAATCATCAGGTGTTTTTGGCACTATTCATATAAATTACCTTTAAAAATCCCCTTAGCTTTTGGTTTAATTTTCATACATTTATCATTTGTTGTAGAATTTTCGGCTTCTGATGAAATGTGGCAAAATTAAATCATTTATAAATGATTAATGTTTTCGTATATTTTTTCTTATATCTAGAAAATTTCAATAAACAAATCATAAATTATTGCTGATTGTAAAATTTGTTAAAATATGTTATGACATAGGTATGCAACTGGCTGTTGCTTATTTGATCTTTTCATTTTGTTAACAAGTTTAACATTTAATGAAATTTAATTTCAACTGCAGACAAACTAAACAAATTTATTTCGTCTCTTCTTTTTTGCAAAATTATAGCAAAAACTTTAACTTTTTATAGTAATAATACTACATAACTACAGAAAACACTAGTTATGTAACTGTATAATATATCATTCACACCAACAGCAGCAAAAAAGGAAATGTCATGAGTTTTAGCAGTTATGTAGACGAAAAACAAAATATTTTACAAATGCAATTTTTCATTCTATAAAAATTTTTCAAATAAACTTCAATGTCGAACAAACACATAATTCATTTTTCTCTTACTAATACTAAAAACCTTTTTTTTAACACACGTACACTCGAGAAGAAGTACTGGATATAATAATATGGTATTTTGATTCTCGGAAGGTGGTCTCATAAACAGAGATTTGATTCAACAGTTGATTCAGTTTATTTGATTTGTGCTGAAATGTATAATGCATCGACGCAAATTCTACCCCGATCCTGATGCCCACAAAAAAAACAATTTTCTAAAGATACTAGCAGGCATTGCAAACTCAGTATTAACCAACAGTTTGATATCGAAAAATACCGCGGTACCAACATGATATTTTGGTACTTTTTATACCCTCCACCACCATCAGTGGTGATAGAGGGTATATATAAGTTTGTCGTTCCGTGTGTAACACCAAGAAATATTCATCTAAGACCCAACAAAGTATATATATTCTGAGTCCTCATGAAATTCTGAGTCGATTTAGCTATGTCCGTCTGTCTGTCTGTCTGTCTGTCTGTCTGTCTGTCTGTCTGTGTAAAACACGCTCACGTTAAAACTAAGCAAAGGAAATTAACCAAATTCACCCAAAATATTTACTATTATCCTAAGCAGTTTGGTATTGAAAATCAGTAAAATCGGTTCAGAATGTAAAAAGTTATGAGTAAAAATTTCAGACTACCTCTAAAAAAATTACGGGTTTTCATAATTCTTTTGAAGTTTTCTCAGAAACTACCACAGATATTTCGATGATCAATTATGTTCAAAATCTTTACAATCGATCCAATATTTCCCATAGCCCCATACAAAAGTTTATATTCCCGGAAATTAGTTTATCGTTAATAACTCCCTCAAATATATCTAGTCTATAGTCTAGTCTATAGTCTAGTCTATAGTCTAGTCTATAGTCTAGTCTATAGTCTAGTCTATAGTCTAGTCTATAGTCTAGTCTATAGTCTTAGTATAGTAGTCTATAGTCTAGTCTATAGTCTATATAGTCTATAGTCTAGTCTATAGTCTAGTCTATAGTCTAGTCTATAGTCTAGTCTATAGTCTAGTCTATAGTCTAGTCTATAGTCTAGTCTATAGTCTAGTCTAGTCTATAGTCTAGTCTATAGTCTAGTCTATAGTCTAGTCTATAGTCTAGTCTATAGTCTAGTCTATAGTCTAGTCTATAGTCTAGTCTATAGTCTAGTCTATAGTCTAGTCTATAGTCTAGTCTATAGTCTAGTCTATAGTCTAGTCTATAGTCTAGTCTATAGTCTAGTCTATAGTCTAGTCTATAGTCTAGTCTATAGTCTAGTCTATAGTCTAGTCTATAGTCTAGTCTATAGTCTAGTCTATAGTCTAGTCTATAGTCTAGTCTATAGTCTAGTCTATAGTCTAGTCTATAGTCTAGTCTATAGTCTAGTCTATAGTCTAGTCTATAGTCTAGTCTATAGTCTAGTCTATAGTCTAGTCTATAGTCTAGTCTATAGTCTAGTCTATAGTCTAGTCTATAGTCTAGTCTATAGTCTAGTCTATAGTCTAGTCTATAGTCTAGTCTATAGTCTAGTCTATAGTCTAGTCTATAGTCTAGTCTATAGTCTAGTCTATAGTCTAGTCTATAGTCTAGTCTATAGTCTAGTCTATAGTCTAGTCTATAGTCTAGTCTATAGTCTAGTCTATAATCTAGTCTATAGTCTAGTCTATAGTCTAGTCTATAGTCTAGTCTATAGTCTAGTCTATAGTCTAGTCTATAGTCTAGTCTATAGTCTAGTCTATAGTCTAGTCTATAGTCTAGTCTATAGTCTAGTCTATAGTCTAGTCTATAGTCTAGTCTATAGTCTAGTCTATAGTCTAGTCTATAGTCTAGTCTATAGTCTAGTCTATAGTCTAGTCTATAGTCTAGTCTATAGTCTAGTCTATAGTCTAGTCTATAGTCTAGTCTATAGTCTAGTCTATAGTCTAGTCTATAGTCTAGTCTATAGTCTAGTCTATAGTCTAGTCTATAGTCTAGTCTATAGTCTAGTCTATAGTCTAGTCTATAGTCTAGTCTATAGTCTAGTCTATAGTCTAGTCTATAGTCTAGTCTATAGTCTAGTCTATAGTCTAGTCTATAGTCTAGTCTATAGTCTAGTCTATAGTCTAGTCTATAGTCTAGTCTATAGTCTAGTCTATAGTCTAGTCTATAGTCTAGTCTATAGTCTAGTCTATAGTCTAGTCTATAGTCTAGTCTATAGTCTAGTCTATAGTCTAGTCTATAGTCTAGTCTATAGTCTAGTCTATGTCTAGTCTATAGTCTAGTCTATAGTCTAGTCTATAGTCTAGTCTATAGTCTAGTCTATAGTCTAGTCATAGTCTAGTCTATAGTCTAGTCTATAGTCTAGTCTATAGTCTAGTCTATAGTCTAGTCTATAGTCTAGTCTATAGTCTAGTCTATAGTCTAGTCTATAGTCTAGTCTATAGTCTAGTCTATAGTCTAGTCTATAGTCTAGTCTATAGTCTAGTCTATAGTCTAGTCTATAGTCTAGTCTATAGTCTAGTCTATAGTCTAGTCTATAGTCTAGTCTATAGTCTAGTCTATAGTCTAGTCTATAGTCTAGTCTATAGTCTAGTCTATAGTCTAGTCTATAGTCTAGTCTATAGTCTAGTCTATAGTCTAGTCTATAGTCTAGTCTATAGTCTAGTCTATAGTCTAGTCTATAGTCTAGTCTATAGTCTAGTCTATAGTCTAGTCTATAGTCTAGTCTATAGTCTAGTCTATAGTCTAGTCTATAGTCTAGTCTATAGTCTAGTCAATAGTCTAATCTATAGTCTAGTCTACAGTCTAGTCTATAGTCTAGTCTATAGTCTAGTCTACAGTCTAGTCTATAGTCTAGTCTATAGTCTAGTCTATAGTCTAGTCTATAGTCTAGTCTATAGTCTAGTCTATAGTCTAGTCTATAGTCTAGTCTATAGTCTAGTCTATAGTCTAGTCTATAGTCTAGTCTATAGTCTAGTCTATAGTCTAGTCTATAGTCTAGTCTATAGTCTAGTCTATAGTCTAGTCTGTAGTCTAGTCTATAGTCTAGTCTATAGTCTAGTCTATAGTCTAGTCTATAGTATATAGTCTAGTCTAGTCTATAGTCTATAGTCTATAGTCTATAGTCTATAGTCTATAGTCTATAGTCTATAGTCTAGTCTAGTCTAGTCTAGTCTAGTCTAGTCTAGTATATAGTCTATAGTCTAGTCTATAGTCTAGTCTATAGTCTAGTCTATAGTCTAGTCTATAGTCTAGTCTATAGTCTAGTCTATAGTCTAGTCTATAGTCTAGTCTATAGTCTAGTCTATAGTCTAGTCTATAGTCTAGTCTATAGTCTAGTCTATAGTCTAGTCTATAGTCTAGTCTATAGTCTAGTCTATAGTCTAGTCTATAGTCTAGTCTATAGTCTAGTCTATAGTCTAGTCTAGTCTATAGTCTAGTCTAGTCTAGTCTAGTCTAGTCTAGTCTAGTCTAGTCTAGTCTAGTCTAGTCTAGTCTAGTCTATAGTCTAGTCTATAGTCTAGTCTATATAGTCTAGTCTATAGTCTAGTCTGTAGTCTAGTCAATAGTCTAGTGTATAGTGTAGTTTACAGTCTAGTCTATAGTCTAGTCTATGGTCTATTATCTAGTCCTGGCAATAACAGATAAAGGTTTGCAGCCTTTCACTGTCCTCTCCGCATACTCTTCTACATTTCTCTTAATCCATTAAAACAATTTTGTATAGATGTGCCCATAAACCTGTGTGTGTACTAAGAAAAAAACTTTTCTATTCTGTTTTTTCTGTCATCTTTACTATTAGAAATTAATCTGAAAAATTGTTGCCATCTGTTAAAAATATCAATTAATTTATAGCAGTATTCAAGTGCATACAAAAAATGAAGTTTTTTCACACCATATCAATTACTAAAATATTTTGCTGACTGTCTTAATATACATAAATACATAGTACATAGATAGTAGTTTAAAAAATCATGTATTTTCTCATTCAGAACAGGATAAAAAACATATATGAACTAGCGATAATATCGGAACTACATACATATACATATGTGTATTTGTGAATGTACATAAAAACAATTCAATCATAATATTGATGTATTTATTTAGGTATGTCGTGACATCTAAGGAAGTTATATGATATGTCATCATTACAAACATCAGAATAAATACCAAAAACCATCTATATCGCTGTAGGTTATAATAACTTAAATATAGTTTATATGGTCGATCTATGATGACGTTTGATTCTGGCAACCACAACGACAACTGCAAACAACTATCGAAATAAATTAAGTGGAATATTATTTGTATTTCTAAATAAATAAAAAAACGTACCAAATCCATTTCAGAAGTATAAAAATCAATCCATTAACTCAGAAATAATATAAATTGAGAATATGCAACAATTTTTAAAAATATCAAGCAGCTTTTGAATAAATTTTAAATTAATCGTCGATTTAGTGGAGAGCGTGGTATATACGTGAATAAAAATGTTTGTCTTTGGCAAATGGTATAATATTGTGATATAAATACATATATGTACTTTGAACTACCTAAGGTTTTTATAGAGAAAAATCATACAGAAATGCACTATACAATTAAGATGACAATTCAGCAATAGAAAATGGTTTTAAACCACAAAAACTATTTGCTAACTATATGCAAAATATTATTGCTTTTTGGATATTACTCTACAGTAGGTATTCCCACCATTTTCCTTTATGGAATTTATTTAATCTCACGAATTCCATTGGTTACCCCTAATAAATTCCTCTGATGATATCCCGGTCAACATTGAGCTTAATTACATGGCCGTAAGAATTTTTGTTTCGGCATACAGTTCTAGTCTTCAAGACAACGACTTGTACTTACATAACCACTTATTTTTCAATGAGAAATACATGCCATCATTATTACTTTTAAGTACTTTTATAATGACTTACATATAATCAGATACACGATTATTTGAACGAAGGTTCGTATTCTATGTGAGAACTTTTGTACGCAAAACAACAACTTTTAACTTCATATTTTTTAAGTACTTATTTAAGTAGTTATTTGTAAATGAGTGTGGTAAGTAGCTGTCGTCACCACGTTCATATGATATAGGCAATCATATGGTCGTTCATGCCGACAACTTATTTACTACTTTATGCTTTTACAATGAAAAATGGTTTTGTTCAAAACAATCCGTTTGTGGTCACTTCGTATTTTTCTATTTAAAGGAAACCAATCAAATCAATGTCAAAACGGAACATGCATGGCTCTAAGGTAATACTTTATACACACTTGGTGGAACTAGAATACACCCAATAATCTATACACCCAATAACAAAACAAGTAAGAGTGTTATACTCGTATTTTTTAAATAAGTAATAATAAAGGGAACCTTAAATAGGGACTAGAATCAGTTACAGCGATTTGTGTTTATTTGGAAGGGTGAGTTACCGACAGATTCCGAACTTAGATTAACGTTCGTATAAAAGTTTCTTCTGTATAATTTCATAACTTTATTTCATAACTCGTATTTTTTAGCCAGAAATTATGGTTTAAGTAATTTTCTGAAGGGGCTTTATATGGGAGCTAGGGTAATTATGGACTAATCCTCACTAAATTTGGTAGAGAGACACACATTAAACTTATGTGTGTCGAGTTTCATCGCTTTACTCGTATTTTTAAGGCAGTAATGAGTGTTAAAATTATTTTTTCAAGGGGACCTTATAGGGGGGTAGGGTCAATTATGAGCCGATTCTCTTAAAAGGCAATGGAAAGGTGTTGCCATAATAAGAAACTTACTTATGACAAATTTCATCGCTATACTATTATATTTTAGCCAGTAATGAGCGTTAAAGTCATTTTCTGAAGGGTGCCTTATATGGGGAGTAGGTCGATCCTCGAAAAAAAATGATACAGAGATTTTGGCTCGCGAAGAACTAACTTGTGTCGAATTTCATCGCTAAATTAGTATTTTTAAGCAAGCAATGAGCGTTATAGTAATTTTATGAAATGGATCTTATATGGGAGGTGGGGTCAATTATGGACCGATCCTCATAACTTATTAATGTAAAATGTGAACGCTATACGCGTACTTTTAAAACAGTTATGACCGTTAAACTAGTTTTTCGAGGGTCCAATTGTATAGGGGCTATCCGAAAACGTGGAAAGCCCATTTTTTCGATACGAAAGGCATTAAAAATTTTTTTAATAAACACGCAGAGAAATATTAAAAACTTTTTTTAATATTTCTCATTTAAGTTCATTTAGTGTCACAAATGATCGGAGGAATTTGTAATAACTTTTAATTTTTTTTTACCGATTTTTGTGTTTTATATCTTATTGGAACGATAATTGAATATATATTCCAATTATTTGCTGTTAAAATCTATGAAGATAAAAACCATTTTCCACTTCAGAGCCGTGGCGCCACTAGTTAACGCATTCCTATCGCCCTAAATGTTTCCAGAATGTATTTTTATATCCACCATTAAAAAATTGGTATATTGATTTTGTCATTTCGTTTCTAACACATCGAAATATTGGTCATAGACCCACAAAAATTCTGGGTCATTATTAAATTCTAAGACGATCTAGCCATGTCCGTCTGTCTGTCTGTTGAAAACGCAATAGAGTCCGAACGGAATAAGCTAGAGTGTTGAAATTTTCCACAATATATTCCCGAAACACAGTTTTAACGGGCATATCTGTTTTAAAAGTTCGAGTATTGCGATGAAATTCGACATGAATAAGTTTCATATGAGCAAAAATCTTCCTATCAAATTTTATGAGGATCGGTCCATAATTGACCCAACCCCCCATATAAGGTCCGCTTCAGAAAATTATTTTAACGCTCATGACTGGCGTAAAAATAAGAGTATAGCAAAGAAATTTGACATAATCAAGTTTCTTACGAACCAAAACCTCTCAAACATATTTCATATGGATCGGTCCATAAATGACCCTACCCCCATATAAGGTCTCCTTCGGAATATGACTTTAATGCCCATTACTCACTTAATAATACGAATGGAGCGATAAAATTCGACACACATAAGTTTCATGATAGCCAAAATCTCTCTACCAAATTGTATATGGATCGGTCCATAATTGACCCAACTCCTCATATAAGGAGTTCAGAAAATGACTTTAACGCTCATTACTGGCGTAAAAATAAGAGTATTACAAAGAAATTTGACATAATCAAGTTTCTTACGAGCCAAAATCTCTCTAACAAATTTTGTGTAGATCGGTCCTCCATATAAGGTCCCCTTCAGAAAATGACTGTAATGCCCATTACTGGCTTAATAATACGAATAGTGCGATGAAACACATACATAAGTTTCATGCTAGTCAAAATCTCTCTACTAAATTTTATATGGATCGGTCCATAATTGACCCTAACCTCCATATAAGGTCCCCTTCAGAAAATTACTTTAACGCTCATAACATAAGAGTATAGCAAAGAAATTTGACATAATCAAATTTCTTAATAACCAAAACCTCTGTAATAAATTTCATATGGATCGGTCCATAATTGACCCTACCCCTTCAGAAAATGACTGTAATGCCCATTACTGTCTTAATAATACGAATAGAGCGATGATATTCGACACACTTAAGTTTCATACCAGCCAAAATCTCTCTACCAAATTTTATATGGATCGGTCCATAATTGACCCTACCCCCATATAAGGTCACCAACAGAAAATGACTGTAATGCCTATTACTGGCTTAATAATACGAACGGAGCGATAAAATTCGACATACATAAGTTTTATGCTAGCGACAATATATAAGTTTTATGCTAGCGAAAATCTCTCTACCAAATTGTATATGGATCGGTCCATATTTGACCCTACCTTCCATATAAGATCCCTTTCAGAAAATGACTTTAACGCTCATTACTGACTTAAAAATAAATGAGTATAGCGATAAGTAAGTTCCTTGCAAGCAAAAATCTCTTAACCATATTTTATGTAGATCGGTCCATAATTGACCCTACCCGCATATAGGGTCTCCTTTAGAAAATTACTTTAACGATATTTACTGGCTTACAAATACGTTTACTGTTATGAAAGTTGATATAAGAAACTTTTATAGGAACAAAAATCTTTCTATAAAAATCGGTCCATAATTGACCCAACTGTCCACATATGTACATATGTATGTTCACAGTTTCAAAATTGTACAAAAATATATTGTTTACTTAAATTTTGAATATTAGGGTGGGGTCTATTCCACGAAGAATTTATGTTTTGTATAATGAAAGTTTAATATATTTCCTGTCCTATATAAGTATGTAAATTATTGTAAAATTATGTTAAAAATATATATTGATCGGGATTTTTTTATTTTTTTTTTTTTGACGAAGTTTCTTCCTCCTTAATAAACTACTTATATGTAATCTTTTACATTTACCATTTTGCAGGATCTAAAAGTAGCTGCCATTAATCTTGACTCAATAGTTTGTTTGCAATTTTTGCTTTATGCATTAATTATAGTAAAGAAAAAGTTTCGCCTTTTTAATAAACGTTAACTTATTAATAAAAAATATGTATAAAGAAATGAATTAAAATCACTTTGAAATTTTATAAAGAAATTTTATATAAGTAGTAATTAAGTCTTGAAAAAAAAAGAAACTACAGAAAGGAATAGGAACTTATATCAGAAGCAAGAATTATACATATACAAACATTTTTATACCCTACACAACTATGATGCGTTTCTGCTGATATTTGCTACGCTTTCAAATATTGATCCTAAACCCTCCTACCAGATTCGGCATAACCGAATGTCAAACTTTTACTTAATTCTTTATTGCATTTATGTTTAAAATGTCAAAAACTTTCAATTTAATATCAAAACTTGCATCTAAACCAAAAAGGAAAGGAAATCAACAAAAATATTTATAACGATTTAATTTTTTTCTTACTTATCTTAAGGTTAAATCAAATTTTAGACAAAGTTTGTTTGCAATAAAACTTGAGTGTTGAAAAGGGTTGAAATTGCACTTTAAACCCAGTACCATGACTATTGGGTTGGTTTTTTGTACTTATTTAGCAGTCAGATGTGGTACGTAGTTCATGTTGTCGTAAAACACACTAATGGACACTTTGTACTCGTACTTTTGTTTTATGACTTTAAAAATAAAACAACAAAAACAAAAAATGAAATGGCTTTTAAAATGAATATGTGTATGTTAGATGCTAAACTTGGTAGTTTGTATTTTTGTTGCTGTTATTTGTTTTTCTGTTTTTTTTTTTCTTCAAAAAACAAACTAAATTCCAGAGCATAACAAATTGTTATTATTTTGTTAGAGTCACTTTTCCCCTAAAATATGAATGCTTTTAAAAAATGAAACAAGATTTGTGAAAGCAAAAATAATACTGAAATTTCATTAAGATAAACAATTCTGGCTTTAAAGTTTTATCTTAAAACACAAAGAAAACAATTGAAAGCGAATAATAGCAGAGTACAAAAATATGTATATTCAAATATATATTCTAGATGGTTCGAATTTCATAGAAATCCTTGTAGCAAGATGATTTGCTAGCTAAATTTTTGTATACTTGTTCAACATTTTGCCCGATTCTGTTTTACTTTCTTTTCAGATTTTTATTTGTTATTGTTGATTTTAACCCTTTAATTCGTTTCACTAAAGATTTACTTTTTATAGTCACCAACACAAGTAGCTGGATATATTGTGTTTATCATTCCATTTGTAACACATGTGATAAAAGGGACTATTTATAACCTTAAAAAATTTAAGACTTGTCAATGGACCAGTCATAAATAATTTCATTGAGTAGTGTTAGTTAAGGTGGCGTGTCATAATGTCCGGCCCTCAGGTGCAGAGGTTTTAAACTATGAGGTATTTCGAATACCGGCTTCGCTAAATCAAACCTTTTTTAGTTAGCTAGTTAGTTAGTTAGTTAGTTAGTTAGTTAGTTAGTTAGTTAGTTAGTAGTTAGTTAGTTAGTTAGTTAGTAGTTAGTTAGTTAGTTAGTTAGTTAGTTAGTTAGTTAGTTAGTTAGTTAGTTAGTTAGTTAGTTAGTTAGTTAGTTAGTTAGTTAGTTAGTTAGTTAGTTAGTTAGTTAGTTAGTTAGTTAGTTAGTTAGTTAGTTAGTTAGTTAGTAGTTAGTTAGTTAGTTAGTTAGTTAGTTAGTTAGTTAGTTAGTTAGTTAGTTAGTTAGTTAGTTAGTTAGTTAGTTAGTTAGTAGTTAGTTAGTTAGTTAGTTAGTTAGTAGTTAGTTAGTTAGTTAGTAGTTAGTTAGTTAGTTAGTTAGTTAGTTAGTTAGTTAGTTAGTTAGTTAGTTAGTTAGTTAGTTAGTTAGTTAGTTAGTAGTTAGTTAGTAGTTAGTTAGTTAGTTAGTTAGTTAGTTAGTTAGTTAGTTAGTTAGTTAGTTAGTTAGTTAGTTAGTTAGTTAGTTAGTTAGTTAGTTAGTTAGTTAGTTAGTTAGTTAGTTAGTAGTTAGTTAGTTAGTTAGTTAGTTAGTAGTTAGTTAGTTAGTTAGTTAGTTAGTTAGTTAGTTAGTTAGTTAGTAGTTAGTAGTTAGTTAGTAGTTAGTTAGTTAGTTAGTTAGTTAGTTAGTTAGTTAGTAGTTAGTTAGTTAGTTAGTAGTTAGTTAGTTAGTTAGTTAGTTAGTTAGTTAGTTAGTTAGTTAGTTAGTAGTTAGTTAGTTAGTAGTAGTTAGTTAGTTAGTTAGTTAGTTAGTTAGATCCAAGGCTAGTCTATATACTTTAATATATATAAAAATGAATGTGTGTTTGTTTCTATGTTTGTATGTTTGTATGTTTGAACGTTATAGACTACTAAACGGCTGAACCGATTTTCTTGAAATTTTCACAGCATATTCCTGCATGTCTGGAATAGGTAATAGGCTACTTTTTATTTCGAAATTTCAAGTGGGCGATGAGCCACGCCCACATTAAGAAAATATAAAATCCGTATATTTTAGATAATATAACAGTTAGAGTCCTCAAATTTTGTCGGAGCCACTTTAGTGTCAATATGATCATTTAGGACAAAAAGTAGGCGGACTAGCATTAGGGGGCGTGGTACCTCCCATATAAATTAAATACAAAAATTCGTTTATCTGGGAAACTAATAGAACTAAATTCTTAAAATTTAGCACGAAGAACTTTAACATCCATATAAACATTTTGGGTAATAAATTGGCGGACTACCCATGAGGGGAGCGGCACCTCCCATATTAATTAAATACAAAAATTCGTTTATCTGGGAAACTAATAGAACTAAATTCTTAAAATTTTGCACAAAGAACTTTAACATCCATATAAACATTTTGGGTAAAAAATTGGCGGACTACCCATGAGAGGAGCGGCACCTCCCATATTAATTAAAAACAAAAATTCGTTTATCTGGGAAACTAATAGAACTAAATTCTTAAAATTTTGCACGAAGAACTTTAATATTCATCTGAACATTTTTAAGGAAAAAAGAGCGGACTTTCATCTGGGGGGCTTGGAGCCCCCATATGAATAAAATAGAAAAATTCGTATATCTGAGAAACAATTAGAGCTAGAATCATTAAATTTTACTTGAAGAACTTTGACATTCACCTGAACATTTAGAGTATAACGGGCGGACTTCCAATGGGTTACTTGGTACCTCCCATATGAATTAAATACAAAATTTCGTTTAACTGGGAAACTAATAGAACTAGATTCTTCAAATTTTGAACAAATTATTTTAATAATCATCTGAATATTTTGGAGGAAAAAGGGCGGACTTTCATCCGGGGGGCTTGAAGCCCCCACATGAATTAAATTCGTATATCTGAGAAACTATTAGAGCTAGAATCTTCAAATTTTACATGAAGAACTTTGAATTCATGTGAACATTTAGAGAATAACGGGCGGACTTTCAATGGGGGGCTTGGCACCACATATATGAATTAAATACAAAATTTCGTGCATCTTGGAAACTCTTATATTATTCAAATTTTTTGTAAATAGATAGAAATTGGCGATAGATAGAAACTGGCGAACTTGCAATAATTTGCTTGACATCTTTCATATGTAACATATAATAAATCTGGTATTTATTTATACATATTCCTTTTAGGGTAGCAAAGCACACTGGGTATAGCTAGTACTTTAATAATTTTTATCAAGCAAAGTGTAGTGTTGACACTAGACTAGAACACCCATTCGAAAAAAGGAAACCACAAACCTAAACGGGTAAAACCAGAAAGTACAGATATTTCCAATCGAATAAAGTATTCTTACTTGTTATCTTCTTTATTTAATTTCACCTATTTGAATTTTTGATTGTCGTCGGTTTCAATTTTTATTTCAAATGTTTGATGCTAGATTTAGTTACGTTTTTGCCCGACCATCTCCTTCAACCCTTGTGGTCCATTAACGTTTTATAGGACATACCACATACATTACTATAAAATAGAAAAGAATATAAAAAACACAATGATTACCATCACAAAAGTCAACAAACCGCATAAAAAGGAAAAAATTTAATATAAAATGATTTTTTTTTTACCCATAAAAAAGTATGAATGTTTTATTATCATGTTGTTGTATTCATAAATGCAGAAAAAGGACAGACTTACTATTTAGACATATTTTAAAGAAAAGTTTTTATTTATTTATTTACTTTATTCTTTTTTGTCCTAGAAATACACACACATATTTTCCTCATATTAAGGATCAAATTTGAAGCTACAATAAAATGCAAACGTAGACATTTTGAAAAAGGAACAAATCAACGTACATATGTATGTATAACTATATGTATTCAAATGTTTATAGACCTAAATAGTTGTATCAAATAAATTCTGAGACTGTATATAATTCATATAACATTTTAATAAGTCATAGACAAACAAATAAGTGTAAAGTGCAATGAAAAGCGATCACTAAAAATGGGCTACCAGGTTGAACGCTTTTACAATTCTTATTTCTACAAGAGACTAGTCAAAAGGCTATTCAATAGACTTATCAATAGATTAATCAATAACTCGTATAAAGGCTTCTCCACAGAGTAGTCACGGGACTAGTCCATAAAATAGTCAGGAGTCTAATGAAAATATTAGTCCACATACTATTTAAGTTGCTAGTCCATAGAATAGCCAAGATACTAGTTCAAAGACTATTCAAGATACTAATCCATAGACTTGATCATAGATTACTCAAAATACTAGT
This sequence comes from Lucilia sericata, assembly GCF_015586225.1. Lineage (NCBI taxonomy): Eukaryota > Metazoa > Arthropoda > Insecta > Diptera > Calliphoridae > Lucilia > Lucilia sericata. Next base: position 33,751 of record NW_023994894.1, on the reverse strand, counting down.
CCATAGACTAGTCAATAGATTCTTCCATAGAATACTCAATATATTAGTCCAAAGGTTATTCAATAGACTAGTCCATGACTTGTCCATAAACTAGTCAAGGTACTAGTCAAGAGTCTAGTCAATAGAATAGTCAATAGTCTTTAGACTAGAGGATGAGCCGCAGGTGGCTGATAGCAAATGCCTGATATGGGTGGTAGGAGGAATGGAGGCTGTTGAAAATGGTCAACGACGGATCTCGAGTAACTCATGGATAATAATAAAAACCGACAAAGGGCGGTATAATACTTCAATCTTAAGCAGATTAAAACCTCTCGTCATTTCCCATAATGACGAAGCAAAATCGGCTGATCATATTAAATCTACTGATTCTACAACAAGAATAACAAATCGATGAAATAACATGATGACGACTGAAAACAAGTACACTATTTGGAACATGGAATGTTAGGACTCAATGCTCAATGTCCAAGATGGGAATCTTGGGTCTTGTTGAAATAAGATGGGTAATTTAAAACATCTGGCAAATTTGCTAATTTTTGCATGGAAAAAACGACGAATCAACCAAGAGCTAACAGAGTCGGCATTAAATATCGAGCTTTCCACAAAGGGCAATGTTAGAATAGAATCTAAATTCTGACCGTATAATCGAAGCATGGTTTCGTACAAGATACAAAAATATGACTCTTTTCCATGGAGGCCTTCGAACTTGCGACAAAAGAACACTTTTTTAATCTTAATACTGTGTTGTCAAAGGTGACATGGTTATGGTTGTAGGAGACTTTAATGCGAAAGTCGGTTGTGTCATAGATCGAATGACGGAAAACAGGAATGCGTAATATTCTAATTGGTGGCAAACTTTGTCCTCACAAAAGAGTCTATAAAATAACTTGGGTATCTCCGGACTACCGTACTAAACATCAGGTTGGTCATATTTTGATTAGCAGAAAGTGGAGGTGCTCTCTACTGGATATGTAAGACAAAAGAGGTGATGACGTCGTAACTGATCACCATTTCCTTATCTCAACTGGACGTTTTAAGACCGCATCAATAAGAACTGAAAGTAAGCGATTAAGGAAGTTCAATATCTCCCACCTACAGACTGAGGTTGTTGCTGCAGGGTACAGAAACTTTCGGTTCTTGCAACTCATAGATGTCCATCAAAGAGATAATTATATCCGCTGCTAATGAAAACATGGGATTTTCCAACACCAATCGAAAGCCATGAATCTAAGACGAAACATGGAACCATATATGGAAGAGAAAGCTTGCAAAAGAGGCGAGCATTGCTGCATGAACATAGAACGATAAGTTGGAGCCAGGTAAAACTCACTCTAGACTGGACCACTTGGTAAAAAGGGAATGCGCGTAGAGATATACGAAAGCGTATTTATGATATAACAACGGAAACACAACGGGCAAGCGAAACGAGCCGCAACTCGTTTTATCGACGATTTTATCGATGAATTACAAACCAGCAAACACATTAAATGAGATAACTGATGCCATAGTGGCTCCTCGATCGAATAAAACGTCAGGTGCCGACAATATTGCCCCAGACTCTTCTGCATCCCATTACCAAAACCGTTTGGAACAGTGGGTACCATTCTAGCTAGATAAAGAAAGGTGTCGTAGTCAAACTACCGAAAAATGTCAAATTGTTTTTAATGGAGAGATATTAGATTGCTATGCTAAGCGTTTCACGCCACATTATTCCGAAGAACAAGCGGACATTCGACCCAATAAAGTGGATATGGACCATATCAACAGCCTTCACATAATAGTGAACCAAAGTATTGAGTACCGATCTCCTTTGTATTTAATATATATAGATTTCCTGAAATCATTCGTTAAGATGTGATCTGTGTTTTAGTCAAGCTCTATGTTCATCATAGCATCGACTATATATACAACGTGATATCTACATATTTATATGCAGGTTATTGCATGCACTAATGCCTTGCTGAGCTGTTCACTAACATTACTTTAAAGTATGAGTTTTATACTTTGTAGAAAATATCCTGATAAAGGATATATCTTATATAGACATCAACTACAAACGATGACAGAAGTACCGGACAATGCCGACTACAAAAAGAAGCTAAATAAATAAAAATCAGAAATATATATGACTTTATCCCTCCATTGCGTAGTATGCAATATTTCCCTAAAAAACAAAATTTGATTTGTATGTAACGTGTGATTTTATTTTTTTTTTGTTCCTTCTTACTTTTGACTACTATGTCAACATCATCATTGACATGAAACGATTCGAAAATTATATCACGTCATATTATATCGCAACATATTTGTTTGTATCATCATGTCGCATGTATCATTTGTATGATTTTGAAAAAAGCAACAACAATAACAGCATGTTCAAACATACATTCTTTATCTTTATCGTTCATACAATGACATTCTTTCTATTGTAGGATTTTGGTCTTTTTGTTCGAGTATTTTGAATTTGAATAAAATAAAAAAACTGCTTAAGAGTAAGGAACGAAAGATGAATGAGCTACAGAAAACGCTGTCCAGAAGCTGTCAAGAATTTTTTTTTATTTAAAACATTTAAGCCAAGTATTACCCTCAATCTCCGAGTTATTGCAAACATGTGTAATTGTCATAGTAGATTTTGAATGTGTATATGAAAACCACTTTTCAACACATATTGTAAACATTAATCTTATACTAATCCCTCCCTTAGCATCAACCTAAGTAGTTAGCCTAAACATTTTCAAATTTCATAAGGTTAAATTCCAAACCATAAAATTTATAGATTAAACCAAAACTTAACATACCTTTTCTTAACTTTCATCCTCTTTCATGTTTGAATAGTTCGAACTATCAAGCAAATACCCAGTGACATAATTCATAACAAATCTACATGAATTGTAGCAGCAGCGGCAGCATCAACATCGAGAGACATCAGTAGTAGTAATCCGTGTGCATATTTAAGATACACGTTACGAACAAAGGTTTTGTTTGTCATAAATGTAATAAAATTGAGAAGGAGTCTCTGACAAATAAAAGGGTTCATTTTCATTCGTTCGTAAATACGTATCAGTAGTATTATTTGATGTTACAATAAATATTTGTTCGTGTCGTTAGTAGTATTTGAGGGTGAATATTTGAGTATTTGGAAACATTATTTCATGGGGAATTTTCGGTTAAACAGACAATCTAAAGTATATATAAGTATGAATGGCATAATATGGGAGAAATTTAGACAAATATTGTCAAACTAATAAAAGGTAAAAGAACGTCCTTTGAAATGCGTGATTTTCTGTGTTTGTTCTCAGATAAAATTAAAGCTTTAAGTTTACATTGAAATCTTAAAGGCAAATTGACAAAAAGTGTCATGTGGAAAATAAATAAATATGTAGATTTGAAAAAGAAAATCTTAGCAACTGAAATCATTGTGTCCTTCACAGTACACCGACCAGGACACCAATTCTCGTCTTGCCAACGACAAAGATATGTCTAATATCGCCCTATAGCAGCTTTCTTCACATTTACAATTAATTAAAGAACAGTCCACTTTTCAATTCCATACAAGTTTAGTTCTTTAAACCAATAAATTTTTTATTAATTTTATCTCTCAGAAAAGAAATGTTCATTTTATTAAATTGCATTAACAACACAACTGTATCTTTTGTCATTAATAGCAAAGATTGCTGGACAGGTTTACAAGTTTGTACCAAACATCAAATAACATTTTCCATTATGTCATTGTTGTTGGTGATCCCACATT